>NC_083761.1:74509554-74772054 GCF_963514075.1 Conger conger
ATGCATAAGCTTTTACTTAGAGTTCTGCCACTAGTGGGGGGTGTGCTGACACAGTCAATGTGCAGGCCTGGACACAATGTTTGAGTCAGCTCAACAGTATACTTTTATTATTTTCAAACATCAAAGGGACAAGAGTATATTTATGGTGGGCTACATTTACCCCCCACCCAACACCACCAACTCCCCTACCCTGCCACCAGTTGAATTGGCCTGCCAGATAACGAACAGCTGAATGCAGTCCCAAAGTACCACAGCACTACCACTAGTATTATTATTGCACAACTGCTCGATCCACAGAGATTTCTTACATTCAGTTTGCACATAATCTACAACACCCTCGTCAGCAACCCCCACCCCCCCCAAAACAAAATACATACTGTATATATATGTTTATTGTATAAGCCCCTGGGCATGTAGCTTCAAAACACACAGACATATAACTGCATAGGGAGAGGGAGAAAAAATCACAGGATAAAATGCCATCTGCTGAAATGGCGACAATGCCCACAAATCATGACCGTGATAATCATAATAATAACAATAGTAATTCTGTTGGAAAATAGCATTGAGATAGTCCTATTAAAATCCCAGCCAATTTAAAATCACTGGAAATGACTGTTTATCCTCCTGTCTCTCTCACTGCCCTGCACCCCCTCTTCTCCCTCTCCCTCTCCCCTTCGCTCTCTCTTTCCCTCTCCCCCTTTCTTTCCCTCTGCCTCCTTCTCTCCCTCCCTTTCTTTCTTCCTCTCTCTCTCTTTCCCTCTCTGTCTCCCCGTCTCTCCCTCTCCCCTTCGCTCTCTCTCTTTCCCTCCCCCTTTCTCTCCCTCTGTCTCCTTCTCTCTCGATGTCACCCTCTCTGCTTCTCTCCCTCCCTTTCTTTTTCTCTCTCTCCCTGTCTCTCCCTCTCCCCTTTGCTCTCTTTCCCTCTCCCCCTTTCTCTCCCTCTGCCTCCTTCTCTCTCGATCTCACCCTCTCTCCCTCCCTTTCTTTCTTCCTCTCTTTCCCTCTCTCCCTCTCTCTTTCCCTCTCTCTCTCTCTCTCTCTCTCTCTACCCCTCCCCCTCCCTCTCCCTCCTAAACTGCCTGAGGCAGAATGATTAATTTGTGGCTATTGATTCCTCCTCTTGAGCTGAAAAAGCGAGAGAGGGAGATGGGAGAGAGGGGAGTACATGCAGTATTCTATGTAGTGCCTCTATGCAGTTCTTTTTTTTCTGATCCTTAATGTAGAAAAAAAAGCCAATGGTTGCAGTCTGGATGCGTCAAACCGCCTCCCTCTCCCTCTCTCCCTCTCTCCCGTCCTCTCTCCGATTGGCAGATCACTGCGTGCCCACATGCCATTTCTCCCCCTGCTGCAATGAAAAGAGGGGAAACAGATAGATAAATAGTAAGCAGAAAGGGAGGGATAGATAGCTGAGCGTAAGGTGTGAGTGTGTGCATGTGTGTGTGTGTGCGTATGTGTGCATGTGTGTATGTGCATATGTGTGTGTGTGAGTGTGTGCATGTGTGTGTGTGTGCATGTGTGTGTGTGTATGCATGTGTGTATGTGTGCATGTGTGTATGTGCATGTGTGTGTGTGTGTGTGTGTGCATGTGCGTGTGTGTGTGTGTGTGTGTGCATGTGTGTGTGTGTGTGCATGTGTGTGTGCGAGTGTGCGTGTGTGCATGTGCGTGTGTGCATGTGCGTGTGCATGTGTGTGCATGCGTGTGTGTGTGTGTGTGTGTGTGTGTGTGTGTCTGTGCGCGTGTGCGTATGTGTGTGTTATTCAGTCATGCTACGGCTCCCTGGATTTCAACATTTCTGCCGGCCTTCTATTTCTCACAGCTTTATATAAAGTCCAGAGCTCAAACTGCCGCCGATGCCTCCCTCCCCCTCCAGCTGTACCCTTCTGATCTTCAAAGACGGGGCTGAGATCCCTGTCAGGTTTGAAAACTGTTGCTTTAAAAACGCACCCCAGTCCTCCCTGTTTCCTCTCTCACCCCCTCACCTTGCCCCGCCTCCACCGAGTCCCCTCAGCGGGGCGCTCGCTCCCTCTCACCGCGCCGTGCGGCCCAGGAACACAGCTGATGAGATTAAACAAGATGGCCGCCATAGGCAGCAGGAACATTTAGGGTTCTTTCCAATCGCTTATTTTTACATTATTCCTTCCTTTGCCCGCCTGCTTTCCTTACTGCTAGCTCCGCCCATCGGAGGAGGCAAGGAAAAGAAGTGAGGATGCAAGGATGGAGGAATCGAGGAAATAATTACGAGGCAAATGGAATATCTTTGCGCTTCCAAGCATCCAAATATCAAAATAATATTTTTGGTGCCTCCTAGCTCCTGGCTCCTAGCCTCCTCAATGTGAATGACCTTAACCCTTGTATTGACTTAAGGGTGAAAAATGACCCGCCACTATGTTTAACAGCAGAGAAAACACCCTAAATTATCTTTTTTCAACTTGAAATTTTCAGAAAAAGTTTGAGATGAGTGACAGGTTGTTTCATCATGCAAAATAGAATTGGGGTTTAACATTCAATTAAGCTGCTTTATTTTAGGGTTTTAGTCAAGGTGGGTCATTTTTTATCCTCAGGACAAGGGGACTATACAGAATGTTAAGACTACACAGGGTTTAAAAGATGGTGGACCTCGATTGATTTCTGGCGAGGAGTGGGGAAAGTGGAATGAGCCCTTTGCCTCTAGTGCCAGCTTGAACTGAGGACACCTGAGTGAGCTTCCCTGACAAGAAACAGGAAACAGGAAACAGTCATGATGAGCGCAGGGCAGGGTAAGGCCTGGCCTCATCGTCCACACGCTGTGTGACAGTTGCTCATCAGACTCCGGGTCAAACGCAACCGTGTATGACACAGCGGATTAATTATTTCAATTAGGAATGTGTCATATTTAATACCTCACTTTGCGGGCTGGCTCTGATCTGCTGAGGGATAATTTATTCTGAGTGAAAGGACGGTGCAGAAACCACATCTGCAGACAGCGCAGAGTGCTCGACTCTCGGCGTTACCACAGCGCTGCCCAAGTTGGAAGTGACTGAAAAAGTGTCGTAGTTCAGCCCTACAGCCCCAACAGTGATGAGAAAATGTGTTACACACTGACAGCTTCTACAGCAGGTGTCAAGTGAAGAGATCAGTCGCAGAACCGAGGACCTGGACTTTCGCACGGAGGCCGAGAGCTGGAACAAAGGCAGACACTCGTCTCAAATGTCCGCTGCAAGTTCAAGGCGGGTCCGCGATGTTCCAGCGCCCCGGTGTTCTGTGTTGACACTTGAGTATCTAGCCAATATCCCGAGAAGCTTTCAAAACACTGAACATGACTTTCATCATATATACACCATTTCTTCCCAACAGGCCGAGCAGTGATAACTATATCTGACGGAGGCCTTTTTATCAGTCAAAAGGTTGTTTCCACCATTAAACTTGTTTGGTTGCATTTAACACACAAGTGTTGGTATCCCTTTTACCATAAAACGTATTCAAAGTTAGCACTATTATGTGACATGCTATGCTGAGACACTTCTGAGAAAAAAAAAAAAAAAAAGAAATGACGGGGAATTTATGCAGATGCTAATGCTCGACGAGCACTGTTTACACAACAATTCACAGGCAGGATCTTTGTCAGAGTGCTTGGAGAAGGGTTCTCAAGAAGGCGGACTGTTAATTACGACAAGTCCAATCACTCATCAGCCACAGCAGAATTCTCATGGCACTCGTAGAGACGACATACTGGGTCCATCTCAACCTCATCAATAAAACCAACCCCATTGGAGTTTTCCAGCATACGAGGCATGCATAAGAACATATCAAACATATATGAAGGCATGTTCAACAGCAGGGAGAGTGCTCAGAGCATTGGACGTAATGTGACCATTGAGTTCAGAATTCAAGGGCTGAGGTTATGTGAGTCAGTGAACCAGGAATCGATAACTATCCAATGATAAATGGAGAATGTGAGTTTTAAGTGCTGAAAGCCAGCATCAGTAAGCCTGTCTGAAAAACAGCAGTAGTGTGGTAAACATACGGAGAGGATGGAATGGCAGCATGCTTGCACCCAATCACCCAGGTCATACAAAATAAAAAATAACAGAATTAAACACCCATTCAACTGATCAGGTCAAGTTTGATTCTATTGATTAGCAACTCAACGAGATTTGCGGAAAGAGGCGTGATTTGTTAAGGTTGGAGTGAAAACCTACAGGACGGTTGATCTCCAGGAACACGGCTGGATGGCTTGGTTAAGGTAGCACAAAGCCCAGCCCCTGACATTTTTCAAAAACTACAAAAACACCACAGATTCTTGAAAGAGTGTTTCAGTATTTCTATTCTTCAAAATGTCCAACAGACCATCATTTCCATCACAATTCTGTTAGGCTTGGAAGACCACCCATCCACAAGTAGATTACCAGGAATGAATATCAACAGGTTTTTACATCTAGTTTTTCATTTCAAATTAAAATAAACATTTTATTTTGGTCTTCAGCGTACAACACTGGCATGCAATCTGAGTTCCTAACTTCTGTTTTCATAAACTATACATACTCAATCTGTTCTCTTTCACATGCCAGCATTACAGCTAGCTAATCCCTGTAATAGCTAGTGTTTACCTACAGACTCAATCTTCTCCCCAAACAACTACCATGTATAAACGGTCTTAATGTTGTTTTACAAGGTATATCTATAAGTATCTGAGATATTTCCAGATATAATTATAAAACCATGTGTAAGTAAAGAATAAATCATACCTTGACAGTGTTTGAACGAACTCAGCTTTTTGCAATAGAATAGTCATGTTTCCACGGCGGAGTTTGCATGTTCTCCCCGTGTCTGCGTGGGTTTCCTCCGGGTACTCCGGTTTCCTCCCACAGTCCAAAGACATGCACGTTAGGCTGATTGGAGAGTCTAAATTGCCCGTAGGTATGAGTGTGTGAGTGAATGGTGTGTGTGCCCTGCGATAGACTGGCGACCTGTCCAGGGTGTATTCCTGCCTTTCGCCCAATGTATGCTGGGATAGGCTCCAGCCCCCTGCGACCCTGATCAGGATAAGCGGGTTCAGATAATGGATGGATGGATGGATGTTTCCACGGCGAAGTGTCGCCTTGTAATAACGAGAGTGTTCACAGTCAGCTGGATTCGTCTCCGTAGGCGATGATGTAACGCGCACCTCACATACGGAGTGGCAGTATCAGAGCTCACACCTGAACCCACACCGGCTCACACCTGCCAATAAAGTGCAGGAACATCGTGGCCATTTCTCACACACTTCAACACATTTCCATAACTCATACTGCTGAAAGGGTAAATATAACCTGCTTCAGGTTTACAAGCTAGACAAAACCCTGTATTAATTAATTTATTCATACAAATCCTGAGAAAGCTTGCATTGTTTTCTTCTTGCAGATTCACTCTGTTTCCGTCCTAAAGGTCTGGGAATGCACGTGTGGCTCAACATGTTCATCCTTACCACCCACGGGTCATTTCACTGCTGTGTTACGTTTGGGCCTTTTCACACGTGAGATGCAAAGTTATATGAGCGGAATTGACAGCGAACTTCTGAAAACATATTTTATATCAGCGACAGTCCTGTGAAATTACAGTCAAATGGAAAGAACAGCACTGCAAAATGTGGTTGAATAAGGTATTAAAATAACCACTGTTTTTTTTTCTTTGTTGCTATAGAGTGGATTGGTTTTAGTTCTGAAGTGTTTTTTACAGTGTGCTGTTATCTCACAATTGCAGCAAAAACGGTGATTGAACAATCCATAAATAAATTACATTGTATTTTATAAGTAAGCATCCAAGCATCCCCCAGTTTATTTGTACGAGTTAATTCCATCCAACGCCACATGAGCTAAAGTGTGGTGATTGGAGAATGTTCTGGAGCAAAATCTTATGCTATGGACCAATGTTTGGTGGTGCACACTCCAGAGACTGTTGTGTGTGAAAATCCATATTTCTGAGATAATTAAACCACCCTGTCTGGCACCAACAATCATTCCACGGTCAAATAATTTTTTTTTCCACATTCTGACATTTGGTCTGAACCTCTTCACCATGTTTGCATTCTATTATGCATTTAGTTGCAGCCACATGACTGGCTGATTATATATTTGCATTAACAAGCTGGTGTACAGGTCACTGTAAAATGCTCACTGAGTGTATGTGTACACTATGTGTGTGTGTGTGTGTGTGTGTGCGTGTGTGTGTAAAATCCTGTGTGTATGTGTGTGCCTTTGAGAGAGCCAGTGTGTGTGGGTGTGTGTGTGTGAGAGAGTGTGCATGAATGCATGCATGTGTGGCAGCATGTACAGACACCGGGCAGGATGTGTGTGTGTGTGTGTGCCAGCATGTACAGACACCAGGCAGGATGTGTGTGTGTGTGGCAGCATGTACAGACACCGGGCAGGATGTGTGTGTGTGTGTGTGTGTGTGTGTGCCAGCATGTACAGACACCGGGCAGGATGTGTGTGTGTGTGTGTGTGGCAGCATGTACAGACACCAGGCATGATGTGTGTGTGTGTGTGGCAGCATGTACAGACACCAGACAGGATGTGTGTGTGTGTCCTCTGATGTGCCTCTGTGTCCTGGAAAGTGATGAGAGTGTGAGAAGAGAAGTCACACGGCTCTGCATTAAATATTGATGGCTCTCCTATTGTACAGGGATGAAAGAAGCAGGCGTTCGCTGGCTCTGCTTCCTGGACTTACAGGAAGGAACCTGGCCGAGGGGAGCCGGGGAAGGAGGAAACGGACACCCTCTGACCGGTTACATCATCGTCACCAGCCCACCCCATCCAAACCTGCATCATCAGCATCCTAACGTTACGCAACCTTTTACTGTGTCATCAGCATGAGAACGCTACAGATAATGCCCTCTTCGCCCCAACTGCGGCACGCCCTTTCACTTCACTGCAAAGCTGCTACGTCGCAATTACAGTATGCCACTGTAATCTCTGCAGAACGGTAACACGTATCCAGATGCAGAGCCAGTGTCTCAAAACAATCTTCACTGAACTACAACCTTTTCCAGAACTGCCCTGTCAGTATCTGGAGATAACGTAGTCATTTTCATCTGGACAAACTCAGTGAATCCTCCTTATCTGGAAACAGAAACCATATCCTGCCCACCTTGGGAAATCACCAGTATCTGTTCGACCGTATGACATCATTAAGTAATTTGTATGGATAACAGGTCTGGATGAGGCTCTGAACCAGTCTCAAACACAGATGTGTACGAAACAATATAGCGTGTAATTAGCTGGTGCTCTGGGAATTCCTTAGGATTAAATTACACATGGTCAAATTACTGCTTTTATACTCTGAGGGCAAAATCAAAGGGAAATCTTGACCCTTTAAATAATAGCAGTAATATGTGCCCTATTAATACAGCATTAAGAGCATGAATTATAATCATCTTCCTTTTTCAGCTAATGTTTTGACTACACAATTTTCTATGAATGTTTCTGATGATGACCAGGCTGATCCCAATAGCTGCTGTATGAATAGGGTTGGCTTACATACAGTCTCAGTCTGCCATTCAGAACAACTGCGACCAGGCCTGCCTGCATGCATGCCTGTGTATATAAATACGAATACGTTCGGTGAAAACTTTATTAGGAACACTCAGTGTACACCCACTCATCCGTGTGATTATCTAATCAGCCAATCATGTGGCTGATTGCAGTGCAATGCATAAAATCAAGCAGATATGGGTCAGAAGCTCCAGTCAGTGTTCACATCAACCATCAGAATGTGGAAAAAAATGTGATCTCTGTGATTTTGACCGTTTGGTTGGTGCCAGACGGGCTTGTTTGAGTATTTCTCAAACTGCCGCTCTCCTGGGATATTCACACACAACAGTCACTCAGTTACTCAGAATGGTGCAAAAAATAAAAAACATCAAGTGAGCGGAAGTTCTGCGGACAGAAATACCTTGTTGATGAAGAGGTCAACAGAGAACGGCCAGACTGGTTCGAGCTGACAGAAAGGCTATAATACCTCAGAATGCACAACACGTCGAACCTTGAGGCGGATGGGCTACAACAGGAGAAGACCACGTTGGGTTCAACTTCTGTCAGCTACAAAAAGAAAGCTGAGGCTGCAGTGCGCACAGGCTCACCAAAACTGGACAGTTGAAGACTGGAAAAACATAGCCTGGTCTGAGGAATCTAGATTTCTGCTGAGGTATGCAGATGTTAGGGTCAGAATTTGGGGCCAACAGAATGCCTGCTGTTTGGGGCCAACCAACCTGCCTTGTGCCAACAGTCTGGTGGCGGTGGTGTAATGGTGTGGGGAACCTGTTCTTGGCACACTTTGGGCCCGTTAATACCAATCAATCATTGCTTGAATGCCACAGCCTATTTGAGTATTGTCACTGACCATGTGCATCCCTTCATGGCCACAATGTACCCATCTTCTAATGGCTACTTCCAGCATGATAATGCACCATGTCACAAAGCAAAAGTCGTCTCAAACTGGTTTCATGAACATGACAATGAGTTCAATGTTCTTCAATGGCCTTCCCAGTAACCGGATATGCGTCTAATAGAACACCTTTGGGGCGTAGCATGAATGTGCAGCTGACAAAACTGCAGAAATTGCGTGATGCAATCATGTCACCATGGAACAGAATCTTGTGAAATCCATGCCACGCCATGTTTTGAGGGCAAAAGGAGGCCCTACTAATATACCTAATATTCCTAATAAAGTGCTCAGTGATTGCATACAGCTTTTTAAAAAATCAAGAGACCGTAATTTCCGGGAGCATTGGGGTCACGCCACATATTGGTTAAACCCTTCCTAAATTAAGCCATTGTTATTTTTTGTATTATTTGTTTATGGGTATAAACTTGTTTAGTTTGCATTATTCAACGTATAACAACACTGCATTTTCAGTATTTTCACCAGCTATCATTTTCTGAAATGTGCATGACAGTATTTCTGTCTGGAATTAAACTCAAGTGTGGTAAATAGTTTATGAAAGAATATAAAAAGTTACAGAGAGACATACCCATAAACTTTTTGTTGTTGTTGTAGTACATTTTGCAATGGGTTGACAACTGGGCACTTACACAAGAACGTAGAACCCTTAGATTCAGCTCTGAAAAGAGTCCGCAATCATCGTTATCCTTGCGCTTCTAGAGCACGGCTGCACAACCCAGTTTCTGCAGATCTACCATCACTCCAGGTTTTCACTCCAGCCCTAACAAAGCACACCTCATTCAACAGCTCTCCTTGAGCTGCTAATTAGTACTGTAGAATCAGGGGTGCCCAATTAGGCTTGGAATGAAAATGTACAAGATGGTCGATCTCCAGGAACAGGGTTGGGCAGACATGTTCTAGAGCATTCTGGTGCTGTTGTCATGGCACTGAGTCTGAGTGAAGGATGGATGCTGAGTCAGTCAGCCAGGATTAGCAGGTAGATGCCGCCCTCACCGTGTGCTTACCAAGCCTATTCTCATTGTTAAAGTACTTCTAACACTCGCAGAGTATATGTGGTCTCGACTCATATAAAGTCTGTTAGGCTTTGTTTAGTTTGGCACTGACCCAAAACAGTTATTTTTAAATGTATCCAAAGTGTATATTATCTTTTTATTGAAGTGCAAACAGCAAATAATCACATGGAATCGGGACATTTTAAATTTTGATTTCACATACAGTACATACAATGTCCTAAATCCTTTACAACAAATTACTAGCATGTTTTCCCTCTGAAGTGCTTTTTCCCCATTCCCCACGGGACACAGTGCTGACTTACACTAACATTCCGCCACAGAAATAAGAAAAACGCAGCTTGTCTAAACGAACAAATCCGATCCAGCCACCTGTAAAATGACTGTATGGACAATCGCCCAGAAAGAGGGGATTTGAGAAGGCGAATGGGACCTGAGCTTTAAGCCTGTTGTCTAAACAGGATAGTTGGGCGAACAGTTGTGCTGCGGGTTCATCTGGGCTGCCAGAGAGACTGGGGGGGGGGGGGGGGAGGGCAGACCTGGCGACACAGTGACCTTTAATTCATAATTCACTGTTCTCCCCAATTTGGACTCGGTCTCTGGCTGAGCCCCCAGAAGGAGCCCTGCTGAGGAAGCATGCAGGGTAAATATGGCAGTGTTTGTTTGGCTATTCAGTCACCATGAGAGACAGTTTGCATGAGAGGAGACCACAATGTCAGAGTGAAGTCAATTCAGTTCGATTACATTTTTTGTTTATATTGCGCTTTTCACAGCAGACTGTCCCAAAGACGCTTTACATAAAACAGAAGGGAAGAAAAATTTGAAATATCAGCCATAAGCCCCCAAATGGCATATGAGGTAAACGACTCCATAGCAGGAGAAAAACCCTCAAACAGTAGTGAGACAAAACAAGATATCTCGAGAGGAACCCGGCTATAGGGCGATACCCTTCCTCCGCTGGCCCAGGAGTTGAGAATGGTGACAGTTCAGGTATGAAACTAGCAGGTAATCTACAAAGTCCACATGGATGGAAAGTGTATTCTCTGTTGATTTAACAGCGGATATTTTATAACAGCACCGTCAATATGTACCAGTTAGTGGCCACTACTTTCCACACTGCGGGCCACGCAATGCTAAAGGAGTGCGAGAGCTGGTGCACCCTGTTGGAAAAAACAGCTCAAGCTAGGTTTTGAAACAGCTGGTAGCCGGTTGAACAGTTCAGACCAGCTCCATACTCAATATGGACTGACCGGCTCAAGCTATGTTTTGAAACAGCTGGTAGCTGGTATTTCAAGCTGGATTTTACACCAGGGCACATCTCTGCTACTGGAGGAATATCCCCCGCTGATCACGACAGGTATGCTGTGGGTGCCTGGCAACTAGGCGGCCAAAGGAACCATACTCACTTAAGCTGACTATCCCTGGTGGGTAGAAGTAACTTGTGTGTGTTGTGCCAATGCCTATTCGCACTCATAGTCCAGTAGTTACACAGCCAGAGGAGTGACCTCACATGACCCCGACAGAGCCCTGTCTCCTGCGACAGCATCCCACAGCAGCTCTACTTCCTCTTAGTTAAAATAAACATAAAAAACTGAACACTGGACACAGTTAAAGGATTCACATTCTATTGTCTTTCTAAAATAACAACCATGATGTGATGCATTTGTACAGGTTTTTTTTCTTTCTTTCTTCTTTTTTCACCGTGAGAAGAACGGAGTGAGTATAAAGGGAGATCCTACATCTCCACTCCGGGCCACACCTTCATTTATAAACATAATTATCCACCGCGCCGTACTTTACATCATTAAAGGGACATGTGTTGATGCCACAGTACAGCCTGCCGGGGAACATGACAGCCTCTGTACCGTTTAAAAGAAAAACAAACACATATATCAGCTCAAGATAATGGGCTGTCATCCGGTCCAAAAGCTCGCAATGAGGGAGGGCTTGCTGGAATTTTTCACTTCCATTGCATTGCACTCTAGGTCTCCCATAGGGAAAGCCCTGCTGCTACATGTACATTACATAACTGGTTATATAATGGTGAATATTCGCTGTTCCCCTCAGTTGTGTATTCCACCTACTATAAAGCAGCTCTACACTGGGTATCTATGAGTCACACAGCACAATAGGCATGGGTAATGTGCGGATGCTATTGCAGCAGTGGAACAGAATTGAATTTAAAGAGCATATTGTAGGTGTCACATGAGCAGCAGTGTGTTGTCAGAGTGCGTGGATTGTAGAGTAAGTCGTTGTCCCTTACTGTAGGTGCACTGACCTGCATCAATTTAAACACTTATCCTGTGGAGTGAACCATGGATCCTAGAGATAGTTCATCACTGTATTGAAATACACCCACACACCTCACATTCACACTCATGCACACACATACACACACGCACACACACACCTCACATTCACACACATACACACACACACGCACAAACACACTCGCACGCACACACACACCTCACATTCACACTCATGCACACGCACACGGACACACACACTCGCACGCACACACACACCTCACATTCACACACATACACACGCACACACACACACTTGCACGCACACACCTCACATTCATACACATATTCACACCAACACACACACACACTCGCACGCACACACACACCTCACATTCACACACATACACATGCACACACACACTCGCACGCACACACACCTCACATTCATACACATATTCACACCAACACACACACACTCGCATGCACACACACACCTGACATTCACACACATACACACGCACACACACACTCGCACGCACACACACCTGACATTCATACACATATTCACACCAACGCACACACACACACACATACACACACACATAAATACACACAAACGCATTCACACACACTCACAAGTGCATACCGCACTTTCAGAACGACAGACACATGCATGCACACACACACATACAGGTGGCACACACAACCGTTCCATCTGTTTGAAGCCAGAGACTCTTACCCAGTGCCTTTTTCCCCACCTCATCGTATGTCATGCTTATTTCATTAAGTGTCATATCCATTTCTGCATATATGATACTCACTGTAATATTCATTTCATTATGTCACATCCACTTCAATATTTATAATACTTAATTTTGCACTGTCGTACTCCATTCATTATGTGTCATATCCAATTCATTACATGTCACATCCACAGGGCTGTGATCACTACCTGAAGGGCCTCCAATAACCTCCCGCTCACTGAGAGCCAGAGACTGGGGAGAAGGACCCCGGAGCCCTGGAGTATTCCTGTACGAACACAGACCACCACCGCTAACACACACCTCCAGGGCTAACACACACCACCACCACTAACACACACCTCCAGGGCTAACACATTTTACATTTACATTTTAGTCATTTGGCAGACGCTTCTAATCCAAAGCGACTTACAAGTGCAATTATCTGTCACCCTATCTATTATCTGTAACACACCTCCACCACTAACACATATCTTCACTGCTAACATCCGATCCATGCGTGTGCTGTCTTTCCCCTAGCCTGCCCACAGTGGGTTACCATCCTCTCTGCGTGCCCTCTCTTCTCCATCCATCCTTCCTCTCATCCTCTCTTCCTCTCTGCCCTCCCTGTGCCCTCCTCTCCTGCGTCAGCCGCGGCCACTTACGGGATTAGGAGGCCGGGCTGTCGACACCTCTCCCAGGGGGCGCTAAGTGGGGCCTGCAGAGGCGGGAACATCTCATTCCCTCTGACACTCCGCCCCTCCAGACCTTGAAACAGCTCTCCTCGCTAAAGGC
Source organism: Conger conger (assembly GCF_963514075.1). Lineage (NCBI taxonomy): Eukaryota > Metazoa > Chordata > Actinopteri > Anguilliformes > Congridae > Conger > Conger conger. Next base: position 74,522,774 of record NC_083761.1, read on the forward strand.
TAATCTAGCTGCTGTTGCTAAACCTCCCCACACTAAAGGCTAATCTAGCTGCTGTTACTAAACCTCCCCACACTAAAGGCTAATCTAGCTGCTGTTACTAAACCTCCCCACACTAAAGGCTAATCTAGCTGCTGTTACTAAACCTCCCCACACTAAAGGCTAATCTAGCTGCTGTTACTAAACCTCCCTCAATACAGGCTAATCTAGCTGCTGTTACTAAACCTCCCCACACTAAAGGCTAATCTAGCTGCTGTTACTAAACCTCCCCACACTAAAGGTTAATATAGCTGCTGTTACTAAACCTCCCTCACTACAGGCTAATCTAGCTGCTGTTACTAAACCTCCCTCACTACAGGCTAATCTAGCTGCTGTTACTAAACCTCCCTCACTAAAGGCTAATCTAGCTGCTGTTACTAAAGCCTTGTATGCTGCAGTCAATCAAACTAAAGTGTAACACTCACTTCTCAGAAAACATACAGTATGTTCACTGTATTATTTCAAATGTAATGTTCTGGTCACCCAGGCCCAACCCTGGTGTAAACTCCAGCTATGACTTGAAATGTATTGTTTCAAAATATAGAGCTGTATAGGGATGCTTATAATAATAAGGTAAACACACATACATATATATTTACAGTATTTTAGAGTGATTAGCGCAGCTTTCTTTTAATCTAGTACTTAGTATTACTCTTTAAAGGTGGTTGCTTGAACACAAGCAATTCCCAGGTGTCATGTGCACGTCTGGAAAGCGTGACGTAATACAAATAAACCGAAGGGTGACAGATAATATTTAAAGATTTTTTTATTTAAAGCAGATGCACCAGTTGACTGACAACCATTTTAAACCATGCCAAGCCGAGATAAATACAGTTCAGTCAGACAACTCACAAAGAATTAAGCAATATTTGAGGTTTAATGTAAATGCAAATGGCTCTCATCACTCCCTGTTGTATGACTGCTGAAACAGGGAGTGACTCCACCCCCCTCCCCCACCCACTCATCTGAAGGCAAAAAATATGAAGGCATGATTTAGGAATAAGCAGAATAATTCAAGCAAAAGCAACTAGCAAATGTGGCAATAGCTTGCAATATGAGCAATGGCAGCATATCAAAAGAGGCAAGTGCAGTAGAAAGAGCTAGGCAGCGCTATGGCTTTAGCATGCAGAATGAGCCAGGCAGCAGGACAGCTTTTCTATGACTGCATGAGGGCAGGTGCAGCAGCAGCTAGCAGGCAGCAGAGTATGCAAAATGAGCAAGGGCCTGAACAGGTACGGTTGAGTTATATAGCCCCTCCCACAGGCTTCGCATCATAGTATGCAATTCATATACTGGTCATTTTGTTTTTGTTTTTTTCCTTTTGTTACATGTACAATTATGCAAATTACTCTAAATTATAACTAAAATGTCCCCAGTATAATTGTTATTGCCTAACACAACACTGTACTCATAATTTGCTCCTGAAACCCATGGTTAAATGAGAATTTTAATGTCAAAGGATTTGAGATCACTACTAGGGAACAGGTTTGATGGAGAACTTTCAGAATGCTCAGTGCCAGTCAAAATTGTCCTCCAGTCTTAAAAAGGCAAGCTGAGCTCAAAGCTCCCTCTTACATTGACATTTCCCCCCTACCTGTGCATGATTGACAGCTACCTGGGAGCTACCTGTGTGTCTCTCACCGAGATACTGCCATGGCAAGTTGGGTAACTGCTCTGGGATCACAACACTGGTAACACTTTAAAACAAGGTTACATGAACTGGCATCAACTAATGTAGTTGTAAACTAACTATACCGAGACGTTCATCTGTGCAGCTTTGTTAGCTTTGTAAACTATTAGTTAATGGTAATTCATATTGAAATTTAAAAAAAAAACAGTTAAGCTGCTTCGATCCCCGGTCAAGCCAAAATAAGATCCACATAGCCATTGGGCCCTTGAGCAAGGCCCTTAACCCTGCATTTCTCCAGGGGAGGATTGTCTCCTGCTTAGTCTAATCAACTGTATGTCGCTCTGGATAAGAGCGTCTGCCAAATGCCATTAATGTAAATGTAATTTTGATGCTTAATATGCATTTCGGTGCTGCCACATGATTGGCTGATAAAATATTTGCATTAACAAGCTGGTGTTCAGGTCTAGCTAATAAAGTGCTCACAGAGTGTATAAATATGTATGTAACTAATACATGAACTGAGGAAAATGTATTTCCTACTTAATTAATTTATTTGTACATAATTAATTCATGATTAACAACTACATTAATGCCAATTCATGAACCTTTGACCACAACATTTTTATTTACATCTTGCTAAGCCACATTGCATTGGTTCTAGACTTGTTTTCTCCTTCTGTGGGATAAAGATAGATTGTAACTAATCCACCCTGTAAAAATAATGTCTTATTCTAATGAAGGCAGAACATTAAAACCCGCAGGGCACTTTGTCTGTCTCCCTGGGTGACGACACTGAGATGAGTCCTTTTTGATGTGCGTCCTTCTTAATTTATCACTTTTACAATACCGCCATCAAAGCAGCGCCTCTAATAAAGCACTACCAGAGGATCAAAGTTTAAAGCAAAAACGGGCAAAGATCAAATCCATCAGTACCATTAATCAGACCGTAGGGTCATTAGGGGGCCGTTTGACCCCATCCTGAAGGGGGCACCTCCGTATCCGCGCACGGGGATGACGCTAACCGTCCCCGCTGCGGGCCGGCCAATCGGACGGCTCGGCCCCGCGACCGCACCGCGCGGAGGCCAGAGAAGCGGTTTCCAGCGCCGCTGAGACACGAGGGCAAATGAGAAGTGACACGGAGCACATGGGGGAATCGGGCGCCGGGGAACAGAGGGGCAGGGATTATATATCGGGAGGGGTAATGCAGTGAGCGGATGGCTAGGTCAGTACAGGAGAGCGTAATGATTGGGCAGTAAATCTGCTACAGTGGGAAAAGATTCCAGTCAAATGGAGCATGTCTGTCCTGCCACGGCTGGCTTTATCGTTACTGTAGAAACCACTGAGCTGGGGGAACTGTATGTCAACCATTCCACCTTTCGTCATACCTTTCCGATGCCGCCAAGCCCCTACCCTTACGCCCAGGGGTTTAGCCAGGGTCAGCGCTGACCAAGTTGAGGTCTGTCCAGGTCATTTTCCACGGCTCACATAGTCTCTGTGAGCCAGTAACTGTTCTATCCTTTGACTGGTACAGGCTGAGCTCTGATGTGAGTCCAGTCCACCCCTGCCGTAACTCTCACTCTGCGACCCCCTGTTCCTCCACTTGTCGGCCAGGTGACCGGCGCTGCTGCCTGGCGGCTGCACTAACCTCTCCTCCTCTTCATCCTCCTCTTCTGCAGCTTCATCCTGCGCTCAAAGCTCAATTCCTCTTCTTCCTCAGCTCCCCATTGATGGAATGAGCTTCCATCCCACACCACAACTGCAAGGGCATCTTATCCCCTTTCAGTGTCATCTGAAGACAAACCGCCTGACACGGCAAATGGCCCTCAATCCATCAAATCAGCCCATTTCACAGGTCCCATTGACATGTTTGTAATATGTAGTATATGGGCATATGATGTATATGGGCACTTGAGCATATAATGTACCTATGTACAGTATTGTTACACCTGATAAGTCAGTGTTCTTGAACTTGTTTTGACAATAACTAAATGCAATCAATTATCATCCATTTTTTGTTTTGTAATAGATTAGTACCCTGATGAAGGCTTGGTTTTACAGAAAACGGAAAGGCATGCAATGTACTTTTTCCCAATGATTACATAATCGCATTAGTATTTTTATTGGATGAAGCTGTTGAATCAATTTTTCAGTAGGGATTTTTTTCAAAGTTGGCATAGTTTGCTTGTTATTATTTTGTTTGAGACCACTTGATCTAAAGGGCCCCAGTGTGGGGATTAGTAAGCAAGCCAGGGACGTGAGCAGCCATTTTCCTTAATCAAATGCTGCTCTTAAAAGTCTATTCAATTGTACTTTCAACCTTTTAGATTTTCACTGATATTCTATTTATTCTAATTATAGTCCCTTGCCGTCTTCAACACCCGGCTAAATTACACCAAGTACAAATCCATAATTCTGCAGCTGACAGCCACCAAGCAAGTATTCACATGACTTTCGTAATATTTGATTATCACGACTGCACTACAGGACCGTTGAGGGCAACACCCTTGCCTAAATCAACACTCTGGAATACCACAGATCGTTTTCAACATTTTATGATAAACAGACTCGTCTGTGTTGTGATACAGATCAGTTTTTTTGATATACATTTTTGGGATAATGCTCCATTGTGATCTCAACCACCCAGCAGTGTGTACAGTGAAGCGGTGTCGTAATACAGTGAAAGCCGGATTATGCCCGGGACATTAGCTCATCTGACCTGTGACAGCTGGATAATCCATATCTGATCTGTGTCCGATAGTTATTCTGCTTCAGTGTACAGATGCAGCTCTGTTGCACAGACACACACACACACACACACACACACACAGATGCACCCATACAGATGCACCAACACATACAAAACTGCGGTACACGGAAAACACGTTTCACGCATATGCCGTTCTCACCGTGAGCTATTAAAATAAACAGCGAGGCCTCAAATTATTCAGAACTCATATCCCAGTCAAACCATTCAATTTTTCACTGAGCAGCCAGCATGGCGAGAAGCAGTAATTACCTCAGTATTAAGATGCATAACGTCTTGCTTTTTAAATGCAGAGACACATAAAGAGAAAATCAATCATTCTCCAAAAACAAACGCCTGTGTGTCACAGAAGCAACAGCACCAACCCGTTGCTAACTGACACACACATTAAACACCACAGCAGCCCACCCACCCATCACAATCTGCCAGCGACTGGATCATTTTTCAGCCTCTGGAGACAAAGTGGGGATGTCTCGGCTCTCAAACCGGGCTTTTGACAAGTGTCCGTTTCATTCCATTGATTAATTGATTTCATTTGGATTTCCAGCAACCTTCTTTAAAGCTCTAAACTAGGAAGGGTAGGCTTAGCATGAACTTGTATACCTTTGGTTACATCTCATGTGAAAATCTGTAGGTTTAAAGTAAAAACCGGGGGTAACAGAAAACTTGAAATTGGAACATAAACGCCATAATGGCTTAAGCTAGGTTTTGAGGCAGCTGGCACCTGCTCGACCATCTAGCAGCTCAGACATGCTTCCAGCACGAGCTGGTTGACCAGATCCCACCCAGTTAGACCAGCTTAATGCCAGCTTGACCATGCTGGTTGACCAGATCCCACCTAGTTAGACCAGCTTAATGCCAGCTTGACCATGCTGGTTGACCAGATCCCACCCAGTTAGACCAGCTTAATGCCAGCTTGACCATGCTGGTTGACCAGCTCACACCCAGTTAGACCATCTTAATGCCAGCTTGACCATGCTGGTTGACCAGATCCCACCCAGCTAGACCAGCTTGTGACCAGCTTGGCCATGCTGGTTGACCAGCATCGAATCAGAGAAACTCACAGATAGATTCTGTAAATAATGTTACACCAGACATACGCATGCAGTACACATAATGCAGGGCACAGAAGGTTAAAAGAAAACCATGGTGTGAGGATGATGCAGATGGTATACGTTTGAAGACAGGAGAATAATCCCCGTTGCATTCAAGTGTCAGGTGGATCTACGAACACCACAAATTACACAGCTGTACTTAGAATTATAAATAAAATATAAAAACAAGCTCACCACAAATAGGTGCTAGACGATGTGTTATTTTCAAAAGAATCTCAGCAAGCCATCTGAGTAGGCCAAACAATGTCTCTAACACAGATTTGAAACAGCACATAATAGTTTGCTTCTCAACATCTATTTCTCACAGAAACAGACTAAGAGAGTACGGTTAGGTTATTTTTTGACACATTTCAACAAAAAAGGAAAAAATATATATACTTTCTACTTTTCTACACATTTTGCAAAGTGTTGGATCAGTGTAACAAGAAACAGCACATGTAGTCTATTCAGAATTAATCTCACCCCATATGCACTTAAAAGTGTCTCAGCAAGCAAGAAAATATCCATGTTGAGTACAAATATGTACAGTACAGTTTTACTGGAGGAGAACACCACTCGACACAGGCAAGGAGATACAACACCCCTTGTGTCCCGCTCTTACAAGGAAAAGTGCTTGTCTTAGTCCTACCAACCGTACACTATCATACTGGAAATTAATGGCAGAGATCGCACGACACCTCGCGCACGGTGGTCATGCTACACCTGCCTGGCCTCTGATGTCAGAGGCTGATGTCATGGTCCATATTCCCGCGCGTGACCGTGCCACACAAACCTCCACTGCAAGTTCCCACTGAAGACACCAGGCCTGTGCCACACAAACCTCCACTGCAGGCTCCCACTGAAGACACCAGGCCTGTGCCACACAAACCTCCACTGCAGGTTCCCACTGAAGACACCAGGCCTGTGCCACACAAACCTCCACTGCAGGTTCCCACTGAAGACACCAGGCCTGTGCCACACAAACCTCCACTGCAGGTTCCCACTGAAGACACCAGGCCTGTGCCACACAAACCTCCACTGCAAGTTCCCACTGAAGACACCAGGCCTGTGCCACACAAACCTCCACTGCAGGTTCCCACTGAAGACACCAGGCCTGTGCCACACAAACCTCCACTGCAGGTTCCCACTGAAGACACCAGGCCTGTGCCACACAAACCTCCACTGCAGGTTCCCACTGAGGACACCAGGCCTGTGACACCACACCGAGCCCGAAGCGACTGAGTCACGTTCAGCCCCGACAAAACATGGGACAACGGAAATGGTGGCGCATTCAACATCCTGTTGCAAACCGTGTGCGGAATGACTGACATAGGTAGGGTTTTCTACTATGCATAGCTACGATGGTGTTTGAGAAGGCCGTACTGTATGTTCTCCGGGCTTTAAAGCATTGTTGTCATTATTAATTTGGGTTAAACCCCAGAGAAAACCAACAAACTGGGGCCAAACATACCTCAAAGCCTGTTGCAAAATGTTGCACACCACTGGGAGGAGACATATCTTCCAATCCAGGAACCATAGCAAAAGTGTAGCAAAAATGTCGCGAAAACGATTTCTGATCGTGCTCCTGATGTTTGAAGGGAGGGCGGAGCCTCCAGCCGAGAGGGCACCTATCTCTTAAAGGTCACCGGTGTTTGGGATGATTGTTGTCTCTGCTGCCGGGAGTGGGCGGGAGTGCCGGTCGCCGGGGGTGACAGTGACGGCCGGCTCCCTGGCGGAGCTGTGATGGAGTGTAGGTGTGGGAGGTATGGGCTCTGGTGCCGGGGCTGGGCAGCCGTTCCTTATGATGACATACAGCACTGTGCCGCCGGTGTGGGAGCCTGCCACCAAAGGCTCTCTGTCTACCGCACATCCAAAAACAATCCCGTGGGCTTCACAACGGCACGCTGCACAAAGTTCTCTGGCCATCTATGCATTTTCACAGTGGAAGATGGTAGTATTTTCAATACACTGCCGGAGGAAAAGGAGTCTGATTTGAATGAGTGACATTATTCTCTCCACACAGCAAAATGTTCAGAGCAAAATTAACTCTGGAGAATATTTAACTCCAATCGAGTACATGTTGTACTTATGAAACTAAAACATCCAACACTGCCAGAGTTGATTTAACAATAGGGTTTTTTTCTGTGCAGAAGCGTGGGAGAGTAGAAGGAAATCACCATGGTTTCATCCTGTGTAATCATGATATCAGTTATAATAATTACAGTGACTCAGGCAATAAAGAGATTAACAACCTTGTTCGCTAGTGTTGGGTATTGGGCCTTTGACCCACAACCCACAACCCAAGAATGGTCTAAGATTATCTGGAGTATGATATAAGAACACAGTGATGAACAAAAGCAGAAAGGCAAGAGCAGCCCTTCATCCCCACTCATTTACCTGGAATCTTGAGTGAACTATCTCATCACTGTCAAGAACGGCACTGACAAATTTAACCACAGCCTTTATTTCCACTACCAATCAGGACAAATTATTCCATGCATATATAATATCTGTGTGATATGACAAAGGCACAATGTAACTTTTCATTTCCTAAAAAGAAAAGAAAAAGCCAACACAATGGAAGCGCTGACAAGCAACACCTACAAATTTTAATCGTAGTGATGTCAGTTATTCTGTTATACCAGACTGTTTTAATATACTGTACGTTTTTCTATACTTGCTGCTAGTGTGCAGTGTTAAACATACACATGGCCATTGTCCACACAAACTCTACACTGTAGTGGATAGTCTCTGGTCAATTAGAAAAGATGCATGTTCAATTACTCTGCAAGACAAGTCGTTTTCGGTACATTCACGGGAGAATCATTTAACTGATCTGGCACACAACTGAAATTTTACCCCAAACAGACATCTCATTCACAAACCCTGTTCTCTGCCTTGCATACAAGGAGAACAGCCAATTATGCTGACTTGAGAGCAGCAAGGGTATTCCCAGTCTTAAACTGTACAGGAAGCAGATTCCGTCTCTCATTGCAGGGATCACTCACATCTGCACAGCAAATTGCCGAATTGTAGGTTCGTATAGGGATCCAACTATGAGCTACACCCGCTCATATAAAACTATCATTCCAAGAGATAGTGGTGAACGGTTGTGTACACACAGGCATTGTGTACACACACGCTGTCTCTCTAACACACACACACAAACACTTACACACAGTCCTGAACTCACAGGTCAGAAGTTCTGTATTCTGAGTGCTTTTTTGCTTGCCAAAACAGAGTGGCGACGCGAATTGGGGTGGGGGTTGGGCTCCCGTTCCAGTGGCACCAGTTTTACCAAATGTTAAATCGAAACGAGCAAGTAACGAGGTACTTTACAACAAAATCAGCTAATAAATGTTGTGACACGATGATTACTTAAATACCCTAACTGGTTATATCCTTACTCTTTTCGGCGTAAAGTAATTACTAAAACGAGTGGATAATCTCCTCGCGGTTATACCAACTTCCACTTGGCGTCGTAGCTAGTTGGCTAGTGAAATATCATATCCATAAATTAAACCTCTACTTAATTAGCTAGTTGCAAAATGCGGCGGTGTTACCAAAAAATGATGTTGTGTGCAGACATTTTGTTTTTACCGTTAAAAATGTTTTACTGTTAGCGAGTGACTGATTACACCTGCTGAGTGTATGTGTAGGCTATTTAGCACCGTTAGTTACGTTGTAGCTTATTTCCAAGGTGTCACCGCTTTTATGTTAGTAATGCATAAATCAAGAGTATTAGTCTCTTGATTTAGAGGGTTGCTGCAGTTCTCCTCTTAGATTTTATTTCTTCTGTTACAGGTCAATCTTCCAACCTGTGTATGAAAACAGATATTGACTGGGCACCATCATAATAATTTTTAATGGATGCCATCTCATCTAGGCCGCGTTTAACCCATGTGTTTGACCACAAAAATGAATGGGTTGCTATCGGTTCCTACATATGTCCTCGTCAAGGAAATGGTCACAAGATTAAGAACGATCCATCGGATGCAACTCTGGCTTTCTGTGAAAGCTTGGAATTTGCTGTCACCCTTTGATAGATACCCTTTGAATTCAGCACAGATGTTAACCTCTGTCAAGGTCACACTATTCAAGCTACTTCACCCATTCTTTTCCTAAGGTTTTTTTTTCAGTAAGAGTTTAGCATTGTTGATGTAACAGAAACCGTGCTTATGGGCACCAGCTGTAAGGGTAATGTGTGCAGAGATCCTGTCCCCAGCACGTCATATTTGTTTATATCACAAGTTAACATTGGAGTGTTCTGACATCATAACTACTTACGCGTGGGGGGCGTTGCATAATCCTGACCTTAGAATGCTAATTCCAGCGAGTCTTTGACTGTTGGTGCCAGAAAGTGGCAGAATGCCGTGAGGATATGGAGGGACAATATGACCGCCGCGATGGGTCAGATACTGGGTAAAACCTGCTTTGCAAGGTCACAGGGTCACTGCAGGATCACCGAGCGACAGGAAGAGAAAGGAGGGAAATTATAAATCACTCTAAACTGTACCACAACACTGTATACTGATGACTGTACACACTGTACTGCACCTTAACACACTATACTGCATCACAACAAGCTATACTAAAACATAACACTCTATACTGTACCACAAAACAATATACCTCACTACTGCACCACATCACTCTATACTGCACTATACCATTCAATGATGCACTACAACACTCAATACTGCACCTTAACATACTATACTGCACCACACCACTCTATATTGGACCACAACACAATAAACTGCACCTAAACACTCTATACTGTGCCTAAAAACAATATACTGCACCACAATGCACTATACTGCACAGGAGCACACCATTCCATGCCACAACAAGCAATACTGCACCATGACACACTATACTGAACCATAACACTCTACACTGTACTACAACACACTGTACTGTACCATGTGACATGCTACACCATGTGACCACGACACCCCAAAATGCCACAGCACTCCGCGAAATACGGCACATCACACAATCCCACTTACAAGCACCGCCAAATGCACTGAACGAAAGAACACACAAACGCTACAAATACAGGCTTCGAAGCCACTACAGTAGGCAGCCAGGCACTGTGTGAGAGAAGAGAGCCAGGCTCACAGACGCGCTCACTGGCCAGCTAACCGCGGCGGACCGCAACCACGAGGCCCATGCTGGCGTCTGGGCACGCGAGACGAAAGGCCCCTCCTGGCTCCGCCTGGACTGCACAGCATCAGTCATGCTGAAGGCTCCCCGTACGAATCCCGCTCATTAAAAAGACATGAATGAGCCGCTCTGCACATTTATTAGTGGCGCCTTTCCACAGCAGGAAGTCCTTTTAAATTGGCAGCTGAATGAATTTGACCTTGAGCCTCGACACAGAAAATGGGGTTCCTTTAGAGTGGGGCTTTAATGGAGACCTGACCCCCCTGTTTGAGAATCGCAGTATTACAATGCAGCTATTACGGCGTGAGGGTTTGGCTTTCCGATTCAAATACAGAAGCCTCAGAAATAAACGGCAGCGGTACCAGTGGGTAACAAAAGAACCTTTGGACTCGGGCTTCACGATTTGGCATCAACAGGCAGGTCAGATTTTCATCGTATCAGAGGCTTTGAGTCTGCCAATGACATAATGACACTCAAACACAGGGTAAACAGAAAAGGCACCCAAAGGGGACCGTGGCTGTCTGTGAACCAGGCTGGCTGTCCTCAAGCAAAACTTCACAGGAAAAGTGATTACTCCAAAACTGTGAATGCTTAAAAGATCAACAAATGTCTGATCATGACAGTTCTGTTCACATGAACTGTATCTGTGTGTGCCTTAGCTGCATTTGCAACCACATAGTGTGTACACGACTAAACAGCCGTGCGATGAAGTGCAGTCGAATGTCGTCAGCTCAATATAGGCATGCCACCATTTTGGAAATATGATAAACCCATGGTGAACCCTCCTATCACAATGGTAATATGTTTTGTGTGGAGAAAAATAAAATAATAAAGTGGACTTCTGAGTGAAATTAGTGCATTTTAACTCAAGCGGAAAGTTTCCTGGGAAACTGCTTCAGTATGGCATCGGATGATCAAACATTTAATCGTTTTACAATATTTTTACCTCATTGAAATTCAAACATTTTCTCAAAGGCCAAAACTATAAAAGATGCAATGCTCTAAAACATTAATAATGTGACAAATGTCTGCAGGATTAACAGCCATGCACCTTCAATGGGAAAGATCTGTCAAGATAGCAGAATATAAATTATGTATATTCCCCAAAGCCAACCTTAGGCAAAATGTAAGAGCGTGCTCAATTTGCGCAGTTGTTTCCATACCTTGGGTTCTTTTATATGTGACAGTATTCTGTGTTAATGCATAGGGTATTGGAGTATGGATCAGACTCATGGCTCTAAGACATTGTCAAATAATGCAAAGCATTGAGAAAGTTTTCATAGAAACGCATTGGCAGCCATGTGAAGCCCTGGTTTAAAGAGTTGTGTTTTGCATGTGCAATGTGCAGCAAGGTATTTTTTCAGCAAATAATCTATAAAATATCAAATTAATACAAAAAGAAATATATATATTTATAAAAGAAAAATATAATGCATTTCTCTGTTCAATATAGCTTGTAAAAATGTATTGGCACCAATTTTACTGCAGCAATATTACCGCTAGCAGAGGCTTTTTGAGAAGCCGAAGAGCATACTTGATGTTTGGAACCCAAACCTAGTCTTCAAGCTACAGAATGAACACACCGGCTGATCCCTCTGAGGGGTAGAAAGTAGAACTCAAATGTACAATCATGAACAGGTAACCGTGTTTCATGTGCTTGATCCCGCGATACAGAGGGCTCAAAGAAACATGCTCTGGTGAGATGGGAGTTTGATAGGAGAACTGGATGGCTGACATCTTTTCTTATTTGGCTGGAAACACCAGACAGAGTTTCCCACACAAAATCACTTGAACATAACATTCTGCCAGATCAAACCAGACTGTGAAGATCTCTGGCAAACTCAAAATGACATCATTCTCAGAAAAAGTGTGGAAATTTCCTTGACCTCATTTGAATGAAGGAAGCCCCCCTCCCCTTCACATTGGATTATTAGTGGGGCCACATGGGCTAAGTAACCATACCAGCATGGTAATAAACTGAGCCACGAAGCTGCAGTGAGACTTCAGCTTAACCTGCAGTGTGAACCTTAAAGGCAAGCCTTCTGGAGGCCTGGTGTGACATGGGCATCTAACCTGACTGTGCTGTCCTGGTGTGACACAGAGTGGAACATGCTGGGCACTTCACAGCTGAAGACAAAGACTCCCACATGGCTCTTCCTCACCACACACACACATACACTCACTGAGCACTTTGTTGGGTATTTATTAGACTTATTTATTTTACTTATTGGTCTTCTGCTGCTGTAGCCTATCCACTTAGAGGTTTGATGCATTGCCTGTTCAAACATGCTCTTCTGCATACCACTATTGTAATGTGTGGTTATTTGGGTTACGGTCACCTTCCTGTCAGCTTCGACCAGTCTGGCCCTTCTCCTCTGACCTCTCTCATTAACAATGTTTTTCTGCTCTCAGAATTGCTGTTCACTGGATGTTTTAGTTTTTCGCACCATTCTCTGCACACTCTAGAGACTGTTGTGCATGAAAATCCCAGGAGATCAGCGGTTTCTGAGATACTCAAACCATCTGACATTTGGTCTGAAAAACAGCTGAACCTCTTGACCATGTCTGCATGCTTTACTTTAGTTGCTGCCCCATGATTGACTGATTCAATATTTGCATTAACAAGCTGGTGTACAGGTCTGCCAATAAAGTGCTCACTGAGTGTATAAACACACACACACACACACACACACCTGAAGTCAGCATCTGATCTTGACATTGGTACCTTCAGTGAAATGAAAACAATATTCCTTAATGCGCATGAGTGTGGGGCTACGGACGGGGTTATGAAGTAACGAGGTGTACGTGGGTTAAGACTGAGATTAAGTGCAGGGATCAAGAACCCCGAGAAATAAACAAAAACACCTGGCTAATCGTTACTCCAGAATCAATTCTGAAGCTGCCATCGATTTTGTCCTGAACTAAAGAAATGACTTTTGTTTCAATGCTTTGGACAGGTCTGAGTACAACAGCACTTCAACCATCTCTGAGCTCCAGTTTTCCATTCTACCACTTCCATCTACTTCTCTGGCCAAACACTAATGAAGATGAACCATTGACCTCCGGTGGGTCTGCTACTCTGGATATGAATCAAGTTAAATGCAGCAACAATCCCTCAAACAGCCACCGTTCCACTCATGTAGTTTAAAACAGTACAGCACTTTGTATACATGTCACTTCCACGACTAATTTCACTTCCACCAAAGTGGACATAAATGAGATGAAAATATGGTCGATTGCAGTTTCGCTCAAAAGGTGAACAGTCAGTTCAGTTCAACATAACTGCCACAGCTTCCTGGGGTGTAGACATTACCTAAATGCATGGGTTAGGTTGCTTATAGGTTGCAGGACTTCAGCTACCTTTCAGCTAGCTTGTATAAAATGTATGACCACTGTTAAAATGCATGAAGCTGCAAAAAATCCAACAACCTTAGGGCTATTACTGCTTTATGTTCACTGCTGTCATACCAAACAGGGATTACACCTAATTCAAGAGGAAAGTCCCACAAAAATTACAGGGAAGTTGTTCATTTATGAAAGGAGGTAATTATTTTCTTTTTGAAACAGAATGTACCCACAATGCATTGCAACTTAAGCAAGGAACTTCTGTGAGGAATCTGACGCGCTGTAAGCAACAGCAAACGAACATATCACCCGCCATTTACCTTCCAAGCAACACGTCCTCCACAGTCCCGAGTGGGTCATGACCTCCTCGTTCTTCTTGCTGGTCTCGTTCTCGCTGACCGACTTGATCTTGCATACGCCGCGTGAGTAGAGCCAGTAGTCCGTGCCCACTGCTATAGTCATGAGACTGAAGGCGGCGAAGGCGCCCACAGTGGTCAATAACATCTGAACTCCGCGGTCAAACAGACCCATGTTTCCGCATTCTATGAAAGGGGGACCCCCTTTCCTCTTGACGTACAGGAAATAAATATTTGTAAATTTACGGGACCAAACCTAATCAGAAATGGGTTATTTTTGATTGCTGAGAGGGTAGGGGAGACGTCGTGGTAGGAATCCTATGATGGTTTATGTATAATGATTGAAGAAATGAGAAATGCGACGCTGTAATAGGTCGGGTTAAGGTGAAAGCAGGGGACAGCTAGAGTTGAGCCTTTCGTATAGTTACAGCAGCCAGGGTGTTACTCAAACGATATTGGAGTCGTCAAACTGGGCGGTTAACGAATTTACCACTTATATTTTACAGCCGCTCTTCTAGTAATGGCGACAAACCACCAAAAATTCCAAGAGGTGGATATTCAACTGAGTGTTGAAGTCAGTAGGCTATAGCTGCAAAAAAAAAAAAAAGCCAAGTAAATTGCTAACTCTGATATATCTCGATCTCCACGGAAATGCACTGTAGATGAATGATTTTTGGGTTTGTAAACAGCAGATTCGCTTGAAATAAAGCAATTTCTTCGGTCCCACTTGTAAAAAGCAAATTAGCACGTGTCTCTCTCCAAAGCCAACTTGTATGTTGATGTGTTCAGTTCAGCATATGTGTGCAGTGCATTAGTACTCTGAGTTAAGCGTTGAATTCAAAGGGCGCTGAGGATGGAGGTGTGAGGTTAGAGAAATGGCAGGCTTGTATGCACCACAGTTTTAACAAGCACGCCAATAAACAATTTTAAGAAGGAACGCAGGCTAATTAAGGATATTGGTTGTGTGTCCACAGGCTACTCCTAAATTTCTGCCAACACGCGCTATAACCTGACTATAGCCGACGTATAGATCTGCCTACCTTACTCGGTATCTGTCTACAATATGTAGCCTATATATGCTCACACATTTAACTGCCTAATAACAAGGAGAAACGGAGAGAAGCAGGGACAGAAAAATAAGGGTCGGGGTAAATGTAACAAAATAAAGAAGCAACTACACAGATAAATTAATGCAAATAGGCAACGTCCCCCGGATCAATAATAAACGAATAAATACATAATCAAGGGGCTAACATAAATGTAACAAACAAAATCAATGGCGGGATGAAGCAATCAACCTCCGTAAATAAATAAGTAAACAACAGATAAAATGAAGTCGTAAAAATAAAACAACCGCTAGTTTTCCTTTTTTCTAAAATTCTGATCTCCAGTTTCCATATGTAGCTCCTAGCTCGTAGAAGGTTTCCACAGGAAATATGAATCTACTGTCAGAAGAGGTACCGACGACGATCCGGCGAGAGCGGGGTTCATCCACCAAGGCAAACCGACCATTACTCGACATGCAGCCGGGTAGAAGAAGAGGACGAGGCGGGGGCGCCGCCGGAACCGCTCCACGCCTGTAGTATTGCTGTAGCTGCAGCTCGGGTATCCAAATCCGCGGCTGTTGTATCACACCCAAAACTGGAACCAGAGCCAACCCGCTTGCATAGCCCTTGCGCCATGTAAGAATAAAAATGGTACCAAATGAATTATAAAGAAAATGGAAAGAAAATTTCAGATGAGATGAAACACAGCAGCAATCCTTATTTTATGCCTCCCTTTTTCTTGAACGTTCAGATAGAAGTGGAGAGGTGGGGAGGGTGGGAGGCTGGAGGAAAAAAAAAAGACACAGCCAGAAGAAAAGATCCACGGTACACCACGCCACACCGACACCGCACAGCCCGAGAGCAGTCAAGGGGGGAACAGATTGGAGCCAGTGTATTGAGGTTGTCAGTGTCAGCGCTGTACATTTGATTTCTCCGTCTTTATCTCGGGTGATGGCTCTTGTCTAGTGTGTCTGCGCAAATTCCCCCCGTTTATTTTTAAGAATTTTTTTTTCACACCAATTGACTGGCGCGCTTCGCTCTCCGTCGAGCTCTTGTTGCTGGAATGATATAAAAGGTTTTAATTCGTTCAGGTGTGTGTGTTGGGGGGAGGGGGAGGGGGAGGGGGGGGGGGGTATAGCCTACATGTGTGTGTGTGAAAATAAGGGGGTGGGATTTCTGAGAACTGGGAGAGATATATTTTATTTACCACTGTTGTCAAAAAGTCCAGTTGCACAGCTATTCTCTTTAGATTAAGTGACCATTTTCATATATAAGTGAAAAATGAAGTAGCCTCGCGGCACGCTGATAGCCTACTGGTAGTGCGTGAAAACTATTAATCTTTTTTGTGTTTAGGAACTCCCGTCTTTCCTTTATACACACAGCCCAGCTTATCCAATGTCGGCTATTTCTCCCAACTACTCTTCTGGACTTCGAGGAGGACTTCATTTGCGAAAGGTGAAAGCCGGAAATGTCACGATCCTGAAAGCGAAAGATTGGGCCCCGCTTGTTTGACAATGTCCGTCCTTGTACACAATGCCCTGTCCCGTGGTTCTGAAACGGACAGCTCCTCGGAATTTCCGTTCTTCCATTCGTGTGCCATGTCTCCCTCTTGCTTTAGCGCCACGCATTTACAACTTGAGCGTGTCCCGGCGACTTTATGGTAAAATTAAATAGGTGGTGGTGGGCTCGTTATTGCCTCTATAGGGATTTGGTATCTCTTTTTGCTCACCCCCTTCCCCCATTTTTCTCAATGTATTTTTCTTCGTTGGCTCTGGAAGAAAGATATTTGAATGAAATATAACATTTTTTTTCAGGTACGCTTGTAAGTAGAATTTAGATGTATAATAGTAAGAGTAAATTCAGTGTAATTGCTTAATATAATGTAGGCTATGTAATGTATATTTATCGCCATACTCAACTATTTGAACTATGTACATACCCAGTAAAACTGTACCCCATAAAGAAATTGATTATTTTGGCGTCTTCACATTCAAGCTGGGGTTAATTTCTGTGATCACACTGCTAAAAAAAAAAAACGTTGTGACGTCACCACTGACGTATGTGCCTAGTTTTGACCTCAGATCTACTCCCACGGGGACTTAGGTCTGTTCACCTCCTCACTATGCTGGAAAATGTTTTTAAGTCTTTAGGCCTCAGGAAATGTAAGCCCCCTTTAAACGTTTGGTTTCTGAGAATAGTCAGAGGCGTGTGTGTGCCTGCTGTGGGCATCCATTAGCAAAAGAGTATGTGGTGTCCTGTTTGTGTGTGTGTGTGTGTGTGTGTGTGTGTGTGTGAGAGAGAGAGAGAGAGAGAGAGAGAGAGAGAGAGCAGGGAGTGAGAGATTAGCCTTTTCCCAATACAGCCCTCCTGCACTGTAGTAGAGGACATATTTAACATTCCGGTGTGCTCGCTCTCTCAGCCAGTCAGTGATACAGAGCACTGATACATTACCTTCTGATGCAGGGAGGGGAGGGGAGGGGAGGGGGGGGGGGGGGTAGCCAATGAGTTATGCATTTGTAAAGTTCTGAAGAGAGTCCGTACTCTATGATGCAATAGTGCAGTATAAATGCTCAAACACCTATGGGCATACTGTTTTAATTATTTCATCATGCACAATTTTCATATGAGAATATGAAAGAAACTACAGTCAGGCACTGTATTCATAAAAATGAAAGAATGCAATGTCAGTTTCAATATCTGAACTCAGAAACATCTGAGTTATGCAACTGGTGTGTGGTAATAATGTGGGTGTGTATGATTTATCTGTTTATGCATTCTCTCAAAACCTCTCTAAACCATTATTTCTCTCACACACACATACACACAAACACACACAGACACACTCAGACACAAATACACACAGACAGACAAACACACACACACACACACACACACATGCACACTCAGACACATACACACATAGTCACATGCACACATACACACACACACACACACAGATATACAGTGTGTCAACACAAGACAGCCAGAGAGATGTACTGTTCTGATGCAGTTGTGTAGTTGTGAGGGTCCAGACCCCTCCCTCAGAGACTAGCAGCACTGCAGTGTGTGCCAGTGAGCTGTGATCTCCCCCAATCAGGCCCTTTGGCCAAGACTGCATTCTTCAGTGGGCTCCCCTGTTTACAGAGAGCAGCGTAGCACACTGATCCAAAGCTGCAGAGTCCTAGTTGATAGTTAAAAGTAGTGACTAGCAGCATACGCTTCAGAGGAGATGCTTGTCTGTGGTCATGAATTCCCAATGAAGAAGTTACATTATTGCGAATTAATATGATTGAGCATTTTATATTAATAATACTAACAATAATACAAATAACAGTTGCAGACAGTTTTAAATTATGGTGGGAATTAGCTGAACTCCAAGTTTGGCAGCAAATGTATTAAATAAAAAAATAACAATAAATATGAAGAGAACTAATGTGTCGAGCTTCTCCTGGTTCGGTTATCTGGGTACAGAGTGACTTTCCAAAGTCCTTTTATGTGCAATGTATGGCTTTTTACAATGAAATAATGCAGACAGTGGCCAAATCTTTGAGCTGAAAGAACTCCCTCATCTATATTGTGACAACGGGGAAAGATATAAAGGTGAAATGGAGACTAGAGGGAAGCTGGAAGCAGATTGTATACTAAAAACTAAAGTCAAACATCAGACAAAGGGAAGATTAATTCAACACAATCCAAAACAACTGAGGAGGACAAGGACTGAGGGAATTAGCTCACAGCGAACAGCTTCAGTGCACAAACCAACACCAATAATAAAAAAATGAAATGGAAAAAAGCAGAAACGCACATGAGGTGTGATGGGTATGCTGTGCTGAGGAGGATGCTCTTATTACGGCCTGAACAGCCATCATGCTGACATGGATAAACAGTGCGTCCCCACCGTGAGGGGCATAGAGTCCTGGGCAGTCCAACAGCAAAGTGTGATCATAATCCTCTCTATTGCAGTCATTATCATGACCGTCATCATTATTATTTTCATAATAATTATTAGTTCATCACTCTGTTCGCCACAACCATTATTTTCATCATCACTATACCTGTTACCGTCATTATTATTTTCATCTTCACCATCACTTCTTTTGGGAGGGAAGGTGAGACAGTTAAGCTGGTGACCTCAATAAAAGGGCCCTTAAGAAGTGACCGTTAGGGTCTGCCCACTAAAGTCTGCTCATCCCTGTGTCACCCGTAGCAGTACCTGAAGGTTGCCCTGTTGGAAGAGCTCCAGCTCTGTGTTTTCACAAAAACCCACATCACTACCCAATCAAACATTAGTGCTAATCAGAGCTGCAAAACCACCTAGGAATATAAACTAGAGAAAACAGGGAGTGAACTGTGCTCCTGAGTTAAAAAAAAAAAAAAGAAATTGAAAAAAAGAAGATTTCTTTCTGCCAGTTAATTGAACCTGATTACCAGGGGTCCCCTGTGGACCTTCTCTCTGGAATCCCTGCTGGCACAAGGATGTGCTCCTCTCGACAGGGCTAAACAGATGGTGGTCTCAAAGCGGCCTACTCAAAAGCCTGTAATATCAGAGCCAAACATACCGGGCAAATCCCTGCTCTAACAAAGAGCACAGCGCATGGAATCTCATCACTGTCTTTTGGTGGAGCTGTGTGGTACTAGAAATTAGGACCTCAGACACTGGACAACAGTGCATTTTAGGGTTAACGTGATTGGGCTACAGGGGTGGCTAGCCTTGGCTTTTCAGAGCCACAGGAGCTGCTGGTTTTCGTCTTTACAGACAAATCACTCAGCATCCAGTTTTGACCCAAGTAGCCAGTTAGGTGAGGTTTGTTAACAGTATATTCACCTAGTACAACTAACCAATAAAATGCCAAGCAATAAAAACACCAGGAGGCCAGGGTGGCACAATTACAGGCTAGACACAGCAACCACATTACTAAGACTGAGTCACATTGCTCTATTGCTAAACAAAAGTGAGTATGCCTCTTAATTGTCACAGTTAAATGTATACTCTGTAGAATAGACAGGGGAACGGTTAATTGCATTCAGTATGGCTGTGACTGCCAGCTCACTGGCCCACTGTCTGCACATTGCTAGTCCAGCAAGTGTCACCACAGAGTTCCTGGATCTGTTTTGCTGGTATCTGTTTCACTGGTGTTTGCCAACAACAATGCCTCTATTCCTGGCATCTTCTCCTTGCTCTTGTCCCCAGAAAGGTATAAAATTCTCTCTTCAAAAACCTTTCTCTCATTGCCAAGCCTTAAAAGGAGACTACCTCTGGCAGTCTGGATCCCATAGCCCCTTGACTCCTGCGATGCTGAGGTAAAATAAATAAATATCAGGAAGGATATTAATATACATGTTTCCCCCGTTTATGAACTTCTGAGACTGTCTGGGCTTAGCTATTGCTGTTGTCAGAGCAACAGCCTAGGGGAAGAAAAAAACATAAAACAACAAACAAAAAACCCCAGAAAGATACAACTAGTGAACTTGCAAATTCAGCAGTTAATATCTGGATAAAACTGATAACTCGTATTCACCCCCAACACAACCACACCCCCTTTACAACCACTTCACCCTTATTTACCATTTCAACATAAAAATAAATAGCTTCTAAAATAAAAGCTCAACTCCCACTCAGCTGGCACACGGCACATACGCATTCTGGCCAAGCTTGAAGGATGACAGTTACATTTACATTTTAGCAGAGGCTCTTTCCCAGAGCAGCTTATGTGGTTTGCATTTATGTACAATGCATTTACACAGCTTATTATTTACTGGGGCAATTCAGGTTAAGTAACTTGTTGAAGGGTACATTAGCAGTGCTGCTTGTGGTAATCAAAGCGATAACCTTGCAGTTGCAGGCCCAGTTTCCATTTCCCAAACCAGAATGTGCAAGAAGTCTACCTGAGGCCGCTTTTCCACCTCCAGCCACTCTGGTTACTGCAGCGGACTGGTGGGGTCACGTCCTTCAAAGGGAAACGGTGATACAGCGCTAAATACGCCGCTGAGCTGAGCAGAGTAGCTTGTGTAATATTGTATTTTACACTGATACATAAGCGCATGAGATACACTTTATGTGACTAACACTGATGTTCTACGCCCCTCTACAGTTCTCTACATGAGAGCACCTGCTAAGTGAGTGTAATGTAATATATGTATGCTCTGTGAATGGCTTGCACAGCAATGGCAACCATCGAGCTGGCTCATTTTGCATTAGATGATCCTAATATCGATCTGTGTAACTGTGTACTGCATTTATACAGAAATTACATTTACTGATATATAATAACCACCGTGATTACCTGCGGTGCTTCACCTCTCTGTGGCAGCCATCTTGAGACCATGTCAAGTCCATTGGGAACATACCTGCACCAAGGGAGAGTACCTAAGCAGGACGGATCACCCACCAGCAGCTGAATTCCTCTTTAAAAAATAGTATCTAATTTGTTCATTGTCTTACATGAACTCATTTTGATTATAAGAAAGCGTGAAAGGTCATTTTATTTAGAGTGCACAGAGGACAAGCTGTGCCGCTGTTGAGAAATCTAAATCAGTGCCCTTTTTAATCAAGCGCACTAATCAGATCAAGGTCTTTATCTGATGCAGGCAGGTAAGATATTTCAGAGTTTTCAGCTCTCATACCACCAATTGAACACAGTCAGGGTAGACAGGTGTACAGTCAGTAGAAAAGGGGTGTCCAGTCAGTAGAAAATAGGTGTGCATTCAGTAGGGAACAGGTTTACAGTCAGGAATGTATTTGTTACAGTGTAACCATGGTTCTCTGGGTGAAGAGACTATCTTTCCACCCTGTTCCATATGTATGGGGAAGGATCTCCTCTGGTCAATAGACATGGATACTCTCTGTGCCAGCCATGCCCTGATAAGTGCTCTATAAAGCACCCAAGTTGGCATGGTATCACATTTGATCAACCCTGTCTCATGGAGAATCATGGTTACACCACAAGCAATACATTCTCTTTCCTATCTCTCCACCCTGTTACACATTCCTTATGTACTCTGTGAGACACACTGCAAAGAGATGAGGCAGTTGTGTCCAGCAAAGTGCAACACAAATGAACTGTTTACACCCCTCCAGGTGCAAGGACCAACTCTGAGAGGGTGGAAGGCCGCTCAGCCTGCCCGATGCAAGCTGACTTAAGTGACAGTCCTGCACACTTTTTTGACACGTTCCCCAAGGACCATCTTCCTCGCTCAATGCCCTAACTGGGCAGAGACTGTTTCAGAGCATCTTGCTGGCAGTGGAAGAATGCTCATAGCTTGATGGACCGTAAATTTGAGTCGGAAGTATCTTGAGAAAGAAAGAAGGGTTAGGATGAAGTGCTATCCCTACCCCCTCTGGGAGGAATCAACAGCAGTCCCATGGACTGATAGAGGCTGCATTTACGCCATTCTCCTAGCAGATGTAATGCTAATAGAAAGGCAGTTTTGAAGGATACCCACTTCAAGTCAACAGTGTGAGAGAAAGTGATGAAGAGCAAGTAGAACGACCCCAATTCCAAGAATGTTTGTGTGGCGAGATATCCAGGTTCCTGACCAATGGCCGGACACCTGTGCACTTCACCAAATATGCATCTGCAGATATCATCGAGCAGAGGAT
Organism: Conger conger; assembly: GCF_963514075.1. Classification (NCBI taxonomy): domain Eukaryota; kingdom Metazoa; phylum Chordata; class Actinopteri; order Anguilliformes; family Congridae; genus Conger; species Conger conger. Next base: position 74,545,814 of record NC_083761.1, read on the forward strand.
CACCCCAGGGTGTTCCCTCTTGCCACTTTGCTGGGGACTTCCCACAGCAGAGGGCCCTCTGCAGTCTAAGTGACTGGCGCTTTAGATAGACCTCGGCCCAGGGAGGCACCTGAACCATCCCTGCCCATGAGGTGGAGACCCAGCTTCCAGCTGACCCTTAACCCTGGTTGGAATAGGAGAGGCATCCTCTGAAAATCTTCTGCCTCTCTGCTGTCAAAGCCAAAATCATTATCCTGGAATCCAGGACCATCCCCTGGAACCATGCTGCCCAGTCAGGTTCCAACTTGCTCTTCTTTAAGTTGGGATGAAGGCCAAAAGTTTGAAAGTGTCCCGAGAGCTGGGTTGTGTATACCGCTGGTATTGTCCAGGTTCTCTCAGAGCTGGAAACGTTCCTAGAGCTTTTCCCAGAAGGTAAAACAACACACACACATACACACCAGTAGTGAAGGCAGCCATTAGGTTGATTTGCCCCAGGACATGTCAACATTTCTGCCCAGATGGGCTGGGAATTGAACCTGGATCAATTACCAGACAATGTGTATAGGTATTATTACCTATCTGCATTAAGCTTACAAAACTGCGTGCAGTGCGCCCATAACAGCTGCAGTAAGATCCCTGGTTTGACTGCTTCGTGGCTCACTGGTTCTAATGCTGTACTTATTGACTGGATCTATGCTGTGCTTATTGACTGGATACCATACAGCACCTTTCCTGCTGAAGCCAACACGTCAGCATCGCAACAGGTTGCTAGCTAACACTATTGCGTACAATATATCCAATAGAGTATCAGTTAAGCTGGAAAGATATACAAGCAATGACCACCAGGGAGGCTGCCCAAAGGACAGACCACTGCTGTAGAAGTTTCCTTTCGTACTTTCTCAATCACACATTCTAGAGAGCTGTCTGGAGATCAAATGATCAGTGATACCACACCATCTTACATTCTTGATAGGTCACATCTAATGACCAGGGTGGATCCTTCTCTGCACATATGAAATACAAGGGTGGAGTAATACAAAAGAGAATATTGAGTAGTGAACCGGCGTGTATTCAGTAGAGAACAGGTGTACAGCCAGTAGTGAACAGGTGTACTGTCAGTAGAGAGCAGGTGTGTAGTCAGTAGAGAACAGGTGGGTAGTCAGTAGAGAACAGGTATACAGTCAGTAGAGAACAGGTGTGTAGTCAGTAGAGAACAGGTGTCCAGTCAGTAGTGAACAGGTGGGTAGTCAGTAGAGAATTGGTGTACAGCCAGTAGTGAACAGGTGTACTGTCAGTAGAGAGCAGGTGTGTAGTCAGTAGAGAACAGGTATACAGTCAGTAGAGAACAGGTGTCCAGTCAGTAGTGAACAGGTGGGTAGTCAGTAGAGAACAGGTATACAGTCAGTAGAGAACAGGTGTAGAGTCAGTTGTGAACAGGTGTGTATTCAGTGGAGAACAGGTGTACAGTCAGCAGAGAACAGGGCACACAGGGGGGAATCAATATGTTTTCAATTTGCAGCAGTGGCTCGATGCTTCGCATTTTAATTAGAACTGAGAGAGAGAGAAGGAGAGAGAGTGGAGGAGTCTGTGTGGAGGAGGGTACTTTAAGCAGCAGACCGATGGGTGGACTGATCGGTAAAGAGACTTGTTGTGCATATTGAGAGACTTATAGTGCATGTAAAGAGACTGATTGTGCATATTGAGGGACTTATTGTGCATACAGAGAGACTCGTTGTGCATATTGAGGGGCTAATTGCGCATATTGAGAGATTAGTCAAGGGCAAGAAAGGCAAGCAAGCAGTGTTCAGGGCCAGCTGGCAGAGGCCCGGCGAGCAGGAGAGTGAGCTGCAGTGGGCATGGTCTGGTGGTTATATCTGCCATATTGAGAGAGTCAGACAATATCACGGCTTTCGTGAAGTGGGGCCTGCACACTATCGCAGTGTAAGGGAATGCGGGATACTTAGCTTCGTCCTCCTAGCTTATCAATACGAAATGTCCCCCTGCCACCTCGATTTTCTCACGTGCCGAGAAAGCAGCTTGCCGCGCATTGTCACTGATACTACAGCGTATCGTTAAAATAATTGTGCAAAAGGACAGACAAAATGATTGTTATAAATCGCCACAATAATGTACATTGAAATATGGGACGCTGCCATCCGTGCCATTTCTTATTATTTTCTTACCGATGTGACCACTGCTGCACACTGCTCTGACAGTGAGGATGTCCAGTACATTGTGCAGTCGTGCTAATAACCTGATTTCACCACAGCCCGGGCCCTGGGTGCACTGCAGGGAGAGGAGGCGTGCCAGGGTGGGGGAAGCAGTGGTGGCAACTGGAGTCTCCAGGATGGCAATGGGAGAGGACAGCAGAAATACAGATGTGCTGACTGCTCTGTTTCCATGGGAACAACCCGCCCCCTCCCCATCTGGCTCGCTAAAGCCCGATGTGCCTTGTTGGTATGTCTCGCTGTGTCTTAATGCGCGGAACTGCGCGGGTAGCACCTCCATCCATCTCAGCGTGAGTGCCTGTGCATGCTGGGTGTGTGAGAGGGAAATGAGACTTTTCATTTATGTGTTCATTGATATTTCCCTGGGTATGACAGCGCACTCAAAGCTGTGCTTAAATATGTCTGAATATGTCACATTTATGGGGCGTGTAAGTGTATGTGTGCGCGCGGGTGCACGTGTGTGCGCGTGTGTGTGTGTGTGAGCGTTTGTGTATGTGTGTGGTTCGTAATGCTTTTTTTCACGGCTGACGTTTATGTTAACCCATACATCAGCGGGGTATGAGGGCCGTCACTCACAGTCTGGTCCGTGTGCAGGGTTTGGAGGCGGGGGCCGCTCTTACATTTTCTAATCCAACATGAAATGGAGGATCGGGGGACCGGGAGGGGATACAGTGGTCTGGTTCAGTTATCAAACAGAGTGGCTGTCTAGCACTAAATCAATGTGTGTTACAGTATGAGGAGGTGAAGGGAGAGAGAGAGACAGAGAGAGAGAGAGAGAGAGAGAGAAAGAAAGAGAGAGAGAGAGAGCATTTAGCATACATCTAAACACACATCATGAAACTTCACAACTGGAGCACCGATGCTGGAATCACATAAAGTACAGTGTATGCAGTGTTACACATGAGAAGTACGAAAGGAACGTGGAAGGAATATAGAGTGCAACACGCGCATGGTCCAGGCTACAGACACTGCAGTCTGCTGCACCTTGGCTCCTCTTTGCATGCAGGTCCAGAACCCCCCCCCCCCATTAGCACCGATTCCGTGCAGAATACCCTTTTCTGCATTCATAAACACTCGCTAATGTGCCCTCACCTCTGGGTAAAACACTAGTTATTGGGCTGAGATGATGTTTCGCTGAAGGGTATCGGCAAAAGCAAAAGGGTGACTGATCACTTCCAGTCATGTGGGCACCTGAACATGTCAAGGTCTCTGAGTGATATACTCTCTGTTATGACATTACTCCTGTGTAAGTCATCTACACTCAGTGAGTACTTTATTAGGTATTTATTACACTTATATTTAAGGCCTCTGATGCTGTAGCCTATCCACTTAGAGGTTTGACGCATTGTGTGTTCAGAGATGCTCTTCTGCACGCCACTGTTGTAATGTGTGGTTATTTGAGTTACTGTCGCCTGCCCTTCAACTTTGAACTCTCTCATTATCAAGGCATTTTTGCCCGCAGAACTGCTTCTCACTGGATGTTTTTCGCCCCATTCTCTGCAAACTCTAGAGACTGTGTGTGAAAATCAAACCACCCTGTAGCGCACCAACAATCATTCCATGGTCAAAGTCGTCATTTGACGATTTGACATTTGGTCTGAAAAACAGCTGAACCTCTTGACCACGTCTGCATGCTTTAATGCCTTTAGTTGCTGCCACATGATTGGCTGGGCATTAACAACTGGTGTACCTAATAAAGTGATCACTGAGTGTATATGTCTTCCTGCTTCATCTATATCACACATTTCATCCCCAAGTCACAAATTGCTGCTGCTGGTCAAAATAAATGATGTACCACAAAGATCAGTCTTTGGTCTGTGTTTGTATTCATTTATTCATTAATTTATCAAAGGCATTGGTATGGGATATTCACAATTGAGCATGCTTGCCAATACCTGAAGGCTCATTAAGACATAATTCATATTGACTGTAACTCTGTGAGATAAATCAGGGTTTTTTGCTGAAAGATTTAAACATTCTAAATATGCAAATATTACAAAACCATGTCAAATGAAACACATCAAGTACCTTGTTGTCTTAACTGACTGAAGACTGAATAAAAAAGAAAACATTTTTACCTCAGCCATTAAGGCAAATTCTCATTTGAGGCTAAGATAAATTAACAATTGCCCACACAATCCACACTCCCGCAATCAATTATCCTTCCAATTTACATGCAGCAGTCTCCCTTCAGAACGCATACTGTAGACCGAGCTCTAAGATTAATTACAAATCCAACACTTCTGACCTCCCTTTGTGTGCTGTGAGTGGTTCCCATGTTTGCAGAATAATTACATTTACATATAGGTAATATTAGTGCGCAGTAAAGCACTGTTTTATTCTTGTTGCATTTGCAGAGTTTACCATCCCTTGTAAAGTATGTTCTGTAAGAAAGCATACGTCTTCATTCTCATTGCTCTACTGTTTGGGCACACTGCACTTCTTCCATTAGGAAATATATATGTAGTATTAGTGTCCGGGAGTTAGCCAAGACCACCCCAGTCTTTTTCCGGGGGAAACATTAATCATTTACATTAATCTAAATCAACGACATGGTCATTGGATATTCCTCAATCTGTCATTGTGAGCTTTGTTAAATAAATTCTCCCAACTATTGAGGAAAAAAGGAATATATTTCTTAAAACTCAGTTGAAATTTTTTCAAGAGGATAGTTGTAATATGCAACATTGTGAGAGTAATTAAATGATGTAGTAACATAGCAGGATAAATAATAATGAAATAATTTGTAATTTAGCTATTATCCAAAGCAACTTAAAGTTGAATAGCAGTAGCAACGCACGGTTAGGGGCCATGCTCAAGGGCCCAACACACAAGCTGTGTGTATTATATCATGGCTACACCGGTGCTTAAACCACCAATCTTCTGGGTCATGTTCCTTAGCCACTAGGCTGCTCTCATTAAAGCATAATGGTTCTGGAAGTGTGCTTGTCGTTCTGAAGCTGTACATGTAGGTTTGGTTCCCGGGTGGAGCACTTCTGTTGCACCTTTGAGCAAAGCACTTAAGATGAACGGCTTCAGTAAAATATCCAGCTGTGTGAAGTGCATTATATGTAGGCTAAAGAATGTAAGCTATGTAAGTTGCTCTGCTGAAGAGTGTCTGATGTAAATGCAATGATGTAGCCAATCAAACACTATTGCATTTGGCGTATGGTCTTCATAAACTATACTTTTTGTATCACATTTAGCACTGGTCCTCCATTTTGTTGATTCTGCTGAATTCAGAGTAATGATTGGTTTAAAAAAATGTTGTTGCCTATGGCTATGTCTTCTCTTGCCTAGGGATAGGCTATAATGCCATTTTGGTGCTGCCATTTTTCTTCTTGACTGGCATTCAACCGCGTCTGCCGTCACTCAGCAGGTGTCTGGTCGAGGTGCAGTTGTGCAATAAGGTGTAAACTGCAACCTCTATCATCAGACTCATTGACCAGTTGTGCATCTTTGACCAGTTGTGCATCTGGCCAGTACTCCTCTGGTCACTGGACTGGTCAGGATTCAGCTTATGAACAAGTGCTTTATCTGACGTCAGGAAAAGGGTGTAAATGTTTGTTTTCATACTGTCACTTGTTGCCTGAACATGCTTTCGCAAAACAGTTTTGCACATTGTTTTTCGCCACACAATATTCTGACAATAGTGTTATGTTTTTAGGTGATAAAAGATTCACTGTTAGAATCGGGATATCTGACATACGGTACTGAGAAGTGTTGTTGGCAGCCTGGTGTTAAACAAAGCCCAGTCTGCCTTTCAGGAGCCAGGCTGGAGAGGCTCACCTGCCTGGATGTCTGTCCGTTTCAGCGCTGCTGTTCTGGAGCAGCGTTTCACCAGAAACTTATCAACCAACCTGGAGGTGTGATAATCCTGGTGCTCCATGAGCCGGTCCATTCCCATAACCGCCGGGCGAATAAAAACAGGTCAGAATCATTGGTATCCTCATTTTCACCATCTGTTTCTCCTCAGTTCACTCCTCCTGTGGTCTTCATTCTTCCCTCGCCCTCCCTTCATCCACCGGCACTCCTCCCTCTCTCCCTCACCTCCGGCAGTGGTGGCACTAAATCACCCCTTCTCTCCCCTCTCCCCGCCTGCTCTGTATTCTGGGAGTGCACCGTCTGCCGCTTCAGTTTATTGAACTATTTTTAAACCAGCCCTATCCCTAACCTTGACTGGCTGAGGGAGTGACTGAAAGATGAAGGTGGCGAGAATGGGGGAGGGGGAGATTGAGCAGGGGGGAGAGAAAGGGATGAAATAGTTGAGTGAGCGAGCTGTTTATGGTGATATATTTAAAAGCTACCACTCAAACTACTCGAGTGTGCCATGAGTATATACGAAATTCTTCTTTATCATACTTTACTCCCAGCAACGCAGGACATGTATTTCTGAATAGCCTACATACAATTTGTTGAGCAGCAAGATATACTGAGGAACAAAAAAGGTCAATAAGAAGGGCCATAGAGATATAGGCCTAAGAGAGAGAGATAGAGAGAGAGTAAGAGATGTGGAAGTACAATGAGGCCCAATTACTGGCGCCCCTCTGTTTCTGTGTATGTGATTTCCTGCCATTTCCAATAGACACATCAATCCATGTGTCTCCGGTCTCCCGCGGTTGTTAACACGCTGCAAAGGCGAACCGAGAGTCCTTTAATAATCCAACGGGCGTTTGTTCTAAACATGACGACACTGCCCCCTCATGGCCACCTAACGTTATTGCACCGCAATTGCGTAGTGGTGAACGCTGCAAGGGAAGCTGCAATAAATGAAATGTGAATGTAATTTTTAAAGCAGTTAAAAGGCTTTCGGATATGTAGATTTCCTTTTCTCCTAACAAGGTTTTTGTAAAGAATATGCCTTTTTTTCCCCCACAAGGGAGAGAGTCTCAGCCAGGGGGGACAGCATGGTACATTATTCATGTGTGTATCTGGGGGTAATATAACTCCCATTTTTCATATTTTACATTCATGCAGCTGGAGAAGCAGCTGGGGAAGTTCAGGTTAAGGACAAAGCACCAGCACTCACCTAGGAACAGAACCTGACCCGTTTCCCTTAAAAGCCCCGGTTACTTTCATTTCTTTTTCTTCTTCTTCTCTTCTTGGATAACATTTCTATAGCATCGTTCAAGATTCCAAAACGATTTGATTCTGTGCCAGAATGCCTATCGCACATCAGCTGATGTGAAGAGGAAGTATAGTAGGTTTTTCCCATTGTTTTCAATTACCAGCAATGATTGAAATTAGATCATTGATAAGAATGTCATTTTTTGCGATCTTACACCTTAAGGTTCAGCCAGAATGAAAGAAGCTGGCTTAGCAATTTGGCCAGGACAACAGGTATCCAGTATCATATATCATACAGTGACGTCCTTAAATATTTGGACTATGGTAACAGATAAAAAGTTATTTTTGGCTCTGTATTCCCGCACTTTAGATTTGAATATGAGGTTAAAATTCACTGTCACCTTTCATTTGAGGGTATTTACATCCACATCGGGTGATCCATGTTAGAATTACATCAATTTTTATACATTTCTCCTCCCATTTGAGCGGTAAGTTGGCCTACAGCTGTTTTAGGTCACTTCTTTAGTGCAGGTACAGTATAAGAAAGCCTTCAATATCTCTTCTTCATTCTAAGCCTTTGACTGCCTTTGTCTGTTGGTGTTTCTCAACATGAGGACCAGAGTTGTGACAAAGGTTGATACCAAGATTGATTTGTATGAGAGTGACAGGAAGAGCAAAGTGTGGAGGCTAAAAGGACTACCCAAGAAGCAAACCACCCCTCTCATCGTGATGTTGGTGGAATTGGTGGGGGTGTTAAAGATTGGGCATGTATGGCTTCAAGGTGTTGGCTCAAATGCCTTGGTTGATAATGTAACTGTTGATAGTAGTATACATTCTGATGTATACTGAAGCATCTTATCTACTCAAATTAATTTGAATGCCTCCAAGCTCTCTTGACTTGGCTCATTGGCATAACTCTGGTCCTCATGTTGACAGAATGCCAATAGCAGACTGCAAAGGTAACCAAAAGAAACAAGTCTATATACTGAAAACTTTCTTATAATTGCACTAGTCATAACTAGCCAATAACTTTTGGTCCCCTGAAATGAAGGAACTATGTATAAATGGATATGGATCGCCAATATGGATGTTTATATATACTGTGTACCCTAAAATTAAAGGTGACAGTCTGCACCCTAACCTCATATTCATTGTTTCACTTCAAATCCAATATGCTGGAGTACAGAGCCAAAATAACAGAATTTGTACCACTGTCCAAGACCCCACTGTATATATCATATAATGAATTCGACCTGACAGACCGCACAAGAAATGCTTGAAATTATATTTTGAATAACACAACAACTTAAATGTGTCCCCGCATTTGAAATACTCGTTCCTAGTATTTGCCATTGCTTGAACCAGGTAGGCTGCACATCTGTAATGTTAACATTAATATTTTTGGGCGGACTGAAGCAGCTGCCCAGGCTTAACTTCCTGTTAAAGCACACGCTGCTCTTCCCGACAACATTTCACACATGAGCTGGTGGCACGTGCGCACTGGCCAGAGAAAATTTCCATTGTGATTTATTAGCTTACTGCTATTTGCTTGTACGCTATGCAATTCAGCCAAGGTGACTTACGGAGCTGAAACTGGCCACATTATCCATCATTTTTACAGCTGTGTATTTACTTAAACCTTCCAGGGTAAGTACCTGAAAACTAAATCCGGGGCAAACCTGCTTGCTTCGACCTTGTCGCGCAGCATGCGTTAAGCACAAACGTGGTCCCATTGCTCCTCAGCCGTGAACTCGGCCATCGCTAATTATTTTGGTATATGCACGACTCGACTCAGCACAATTGCAGAAAAAGCTGTCAAAAGAGAATTTAAACTAAAGGCTGGGTTTTTGACAGGCCTGAAATAGACTATCGACTGCAGTTTATTTGTCCCGAGGGTGACGGCACTTGAAGTACAAAAAGATTATGGCCGGATGGCGGCACCTTGATTTTAATGAGGCCACAAAGGTCTTATGCTGCTGTAAAATGGGATAGAGGTACAATTGAGCTTTTTAAGACGGCCCAAATCGGTTCAGGATTTATCATTTACACAAAGTCAAGGAGCAGCAAACTAAAGCGACCCGTCGGGAGAGCCAGTAAAGTTACAGCTCTTTGTGTATACTGCGGGCATTGCAGCATGACATCACCTTGAGGAACTTGAGTGGTTGCAGTCAGTGACAGACAGACCGGATAAATATAGGCTAGATGCTACTGCACAAATGGAGATACTTTTCCCCTCGATATCGTGTCATGAATTCAGAATGAAGTCTCAATTCACACAAAGAACAGAACAACTGCCCATTCTTGCTGGCCTCTCGACACGGTTTCATGAGGAAGTGAAATAAAAAGAATGATCCTTTTCCCAAGGCTGCCTGTACCACACCATCGATCCGCTTGTGTTTGTTTCAATCAGGATTAAGTTGCATACTTGCGGTGCATGCTGGGAAAGCATTGCATTGTACAGCTCATTCTGAGGGCACGTTAAAAACCTTATTCCCCTCACAATTAATTTTTAGCTTCATTTGTTCCATGCCAGGAACAGTAAATCGATATTTAACTCATTATCAAACAAATTCAAGTTGAAGCATTTTGCTGCTATATGTGGGGCCAGATTTAGCTGCTCCTGGCTACAAGCTCCTGCAGTTCACCTCCAGGGGCCTGGCCTGTGGCAGAAAGCAGGATTACCCAGAACCCTCCCAAATCTGAAACATGGACTAAAGTAAGAAAGAGCCATTCATCAAATCTTAGGACTGCTGGTTTTCCACCCTCCCTTTACCTGGGAGTCAGGTTTGAAAACTGTCTGGCCAATCAGTATAACTACTGTAATTACCTGGGAGAAAAGACAACCAGGGCCAGATTTGGATGCGAGGTCCAGATTTGATGATGGCTGCTCTAATCCTTCTTCAGGCCCCAGATCTGTGGTCTCCATGGCATGGATGGTCATGTTTATGCTGGTTTGTATTCCAGCCTCAGATCTGGATTGTGTAATTATATGATTTACTGAATCAGGGCAGTTGGCTTACACATAATGTAAAGTGAAATTATAAAGTGAAATGCGTATATATTATCTAAACTGTTCCTTATACTCTGGTGTTTAAGGCATATGGCCCAAAAGTACTGGAATCAGTTAGGGCAGCATTAATATGTTGTAATGAAAACCCCTCCAATGCAATGGGTTTGAGACCACGGCTCCAGATTACATTATATTGTTGGCATTTTGGCAGGCCAGGGAACGCCTCGGGATCCCCCAGGAGGAGCTAGAATGCGTTGCTGGGGAGAGGGACGCCTGGAATACCCGGCTTTGCCTACTGCCCCCGCGACCCGACTCCGGATAAGCGGGTGATGATGGATGGATGGATGGATGGATTTTGGCAGACGCGCTTATCCAGAGCGACGTACAGTTGATCAGACTAAGCAGGAGACAATCCTCCCCTGGAGCAATGCAGGGTTAAGGGCCTTGCCCAAGGGCCCAACGGCTGTGTGGATCTTATTGTTGCTACACCGGGATTAGAACCACCCACCTTGTGTGTCCCATTTACCTTAACCACTACGCTACAGGCCGCCCCAGATGATCGCTGGAGAACGAGAGCATGCTGTGCTGTGAAAGGTTTTGAAAGACATTTGGCTGATGCTACTCTTTCGATTCTTGAATTGGATTCTTGAATTTCATCAGTGTACCTGTAGTTTGGCAGCTTGTGAGCAGATGGTCTTCCACAGAGCTGTGTCAATCAGCTTTATTATGGGCCGATCTAACATTCACAAAGTTATCTTCAAAACTCTGCTCTGGCTCATGTTAAACTGATGTTTGAATCACCCAAAGATTTCATACAGGCTACAACTCGGCCTGAACTATTCAGATCAGATTGGTGAAAAGTTGCACCTAGTCTTCTGGTTTAGTCTGGGTCCACTTGCTGCAGCAGACCTAAAGCTGAGGAGAGCTTTTCCCACACACACTCACTGTACTTATGAAGTAAACAAAGGATCTCAAATATAGAACCCCTTCACAGTACTGAATCTCTATGTCCAAGCATGTTGTGAAAGAACCAGATTCATCAGGTTCCCCCCAGAATCCTCTCAACCCCGACGACACCAACCAGCCAACCAGCCAACCAGCCCCACTCGCACACACAGACACCCATACGAACACAGCCCGTCCATTTCTGCTTTGACGTTATTCCTCAGTTAAGCTCAGTGGGTCAGACAGGGGGATTAGACAGGGGTCAACCAGCGGATTCTCAGTGAGAAACAAAGACAGGAGCGAGGGGCTTGGAACACTGTGTTCTTTATTTAAACCCATCACTGGTGTGCAAGGGAAGCCTGCAGACACGCTGGGCTCAGCCGAGCCGAGCCAGGCCGAGCTCACTCTTTTGGTCACACGAGGCGTCTCCATGCCTTAGTTCTCCTCATCTAGGAGAGAGAAGAGGAGAAGGTGTCAATCAGAGGATGGTGATGTCATCAGTCTTCTCCGTTTGAGGTGTCTGGACAGATGGCGCACAGTGGGTACCGGAGAGCTTTGTCTGAAATGCTTTTAAATCCTACTTCTGCCTCATTTACTGGCATGTGCAGCCAAGTGTGAATCATTGATAATGAACTACATCACACTGCTGGTAGCACACCTTACAAACCGTATCTTCTCTTTCTAGACACGAGAGAGCACCCGGGTGCAGACAAGGCATTAAAACACACACACGCAGGAAAACACCACTGCGCCCGTCCCTCATACCTTCATCCTCCTCCTCTTCCTCCTCCTCCTCTTCGTCTTCGTCCTCGTCGGAGCTGAAGGTTCCGTCAGGGAGGCTGTAGACGCGGATGACTTGCTGTGGACGCAGACAACGGAACGGAAGCGGTCAGAGACCCTCGCGGTCACAGGTGGACGCGGGCGGTTGCGGTCACAGACACGCGGTCATCAGAACGGACAGGTGCAGGTGTACGGGGCTGCGGCAGGGCCTCACCTTGTTGGGGTCCTTGAGGATGAGGTACTTGCCCTCCTCCAGCTTGCGGCAGATGTCGATGACGCAGCGCAGGATGCCCCAGGCGTTCTCCATGCTCAGGTTGATCTGGCTGGCGAACTCGTTGGGCTTGAACTGCTGTGTGCCCAGGATCACGTGACGGGAGGAGTCCTTCACGTGGTAACGGGACACGTACCTGCATGACAACGGGACGGGGGAGGCGCTTAGGGACTTCACCAATCAGAGTCCTATTGTCACATCAATATCTCACAACCCCAGTGAATTGTGTGTGTGTGTGTGTGTGTGTGTGTGTGTGTGTGTGTGCGCGTGTGTGGTGTGCATACGTGTGTGTGGTGTGCATACGTGTGTGTGCATGTGGTGTGCATATGTGTGTGTGCATATGTGGTGTGCATACGTGTGTGTGTGTTTGTGGTGTGTGTGTGCGGTGTGTGTGTGTGGCGTGTGCGTACACGTGTGCTGCTCACCCCAGTTTGAGGTACTCTGACCCAGCCAGCATGGCGCAGCAGGTCCAGCGGGCCAGTTTGTAGCTGTTATTCTTCAGCTCTGTGGCCAGAACAGCCCCTCTCTGAGAGTCCAGCTTCTGCCTCCAGTCCACTCCGTTACAGTGCTGACAACACAAACCACACACTGTCAAACCCAGCTTCTGCCCAACACAAACCACACACTGTCAAACCCAGCTTCTGCCCAACACAAACCACACACTGTCAAACCCAGCTTCTGCCCAACACAAACCACACACTGTCAAACCCAGCTTCTGCCCAACACAAACCACACACTGTCAAACCCAGCTTCTGCCCAACACAAACCACACACTGTCAAACCCAGCTTCTGCCCAACACAAACCACATACTGTCAAACCCAGCTTCTGCCCAACACAAACCACACACTGTCAAACCCAGCTTCTGCCCAACACAAACCACACACTGTCAAACCCAGCTTCTGCCCAACACAAACCACACACTGCCAAACCCAGCTTCTGCCCAAGTCCACTCTGTCAGTCCGACACTGAAGAGCCAGGAACTGAATTGACCGTGGATGAGCCGTCTCACCCTGGAGTCCCACTCGTTCAGCGTCTTGACGTTGATGAAGGACACTTCCCCGCTGGCCCCAGTCATGACCCCGTCGTGCTCACAGCGCACGATCAGGTCGATGTCCTCTCCCAGCTTCCACCGACGGTACCTGAGGGGCGGAGAACAGGAGGGACATCCTCAGTACGGTCACAAAACTTATCCTCTGGCCGTCAACCCGAAACGTATTACATTCATTACATTACGTGGCATTTAGCAGACGCTCTTATCCAGAGCGACGTACAACAAAGTGCAAATTAAACACAAGAGCAAGTGCAAAAGTGGACCTGAGAGGACAGTACTGTTCCGAGTCCTAGTGTAAACATACAGAAATTCAGAACCCTTGAAGAGTACAATTGTATCCACTCGCTAACATCCAAAAATATACCCCTCACACCTCAGATGGCCAATGCACGTATACTTAAGAGAACAAACCCATGACAATGTTCACTGATATTATCACCAGTTTTGCTTGTTTTTAAATGTAATCTTTAATCTCCCGTCTCTGAAACAGACTGACCGGGCTGCAGTACCAGGAGAGGCCAGCGGGGGCAGCACTCACCGGTAAGCCACGGATGCCACCTCACTTTTATCCATGTCCTCCTCCACAAACGGGTTGGGGTTGGGGAACTTGTACCTCTCTCCTCCCTGAGATGGAGAGAGAGAGAGAGAGAGCGAAAGAGAGAGCAAAAGCGAGAGAGAAAACAGAACGTTTATGTTAAGACCACCTACACACCCTCTCCTCCCAGCATGCACTCACAGAGCAGAACCCAATAAACCCAGCGCCCCACTTTAACACCCACTGCCATTTCTTTGGATTAACTATAATACTGACATCCTCATCTTGGCTCACATCATGCATCTCAAATTTAAATTGAATCACTACAGCACAGCCAGTCCCTAACCACTCAAGTGCTGTAGTACAAACTGATTTAGTGTACAATAGCTCTTAAACATCGCTGCATGCCTGCTAGTGTGCAACTTAATGCCGTTCTTACCACTGGGACACAGTTGGGTTCCATGTGAACACTATTACACAAGACAATGTAGTTCTTGTAAATAATGGTTAGGGCCTCCACACACGTTAACATGCTGCATGTTGCGCTTAAGAATATTTACGCACCGTGTAAATAAAAAAAACGGTTTGTTAGCGCTTATATTACAGCACTTTATTTCCGCTTGGCGCAGATGTACTGTTCTACTGGATGTTCTGTAGCCATGTTGTTATTTCTCTCGCTCCTGAGATATTTATCTAATATCTGTTGCCATGACAGCCTTGGGAACAGCTGTAGGGATGAGAGAGGTAAGCGAGTGAACGGAATGGCTGAGGGGGAGAGGGGCTGAGAGGGGCTGAGGGCGTGTAGGGGAGAGGGGCTGAGGGCATGTAGGGGAGAGGCCGCTGCAGTACCATGCGCAGGCACTGCTGGGAGAAGTTGTGGTTGATGTAGGTGGCCTCCATGGCCAGGTTGCGGGGTGAGTTGAAGGAGTTCCCCTCGTCCTGCGGCGGCTCGTTGGCCGTCTCGCTCACGGTCAGCAGGTCTGAGGAGGGTGGAGAGAAGGGAGAGGTCGCTCAGAGACAGGGTGTCAGTTACAGTCAGACACCAGCAGTGAAATCACGAGGAATCTGTACACTGGAGACACGGAGTGGGCCTAACACTGAGTGACCCATCCACACACAGTAACAGTTTTCCATTCCGGCTGACTTCACTTCCTCTCTGGCTGACATCACTTCCTCTGTAATCCTACTGAGAGCACGTGCAGAAGCTCACCGAAGTCGGAGTTGTCCCTCTTGTCGAAGAAGAGCTTGTTGCCCACTCTCTGCACGATGATGTCCCAGGAGTTGACTGAGCGTGTGCAGCACATCAGGGTGGCCAAGATGGCATCGGTGGCAAACACGTTGCCCTGGGTCTTTGCCAGCTGGGGAAGGGGCAGAGGAACAACGGCATGATGCTACAAGTGCTACAGAGGATTGCCTGGGTGTGTATGGCTCACAAGAAATGACTCAAAGTAAGCAGAGGGGCATTTTGAGAACCAATGAGTGTGTGGTAGCTGTGTAACACCCTGCATCAGCCTCAGCTGTGTCACCATAGCTGTCAGCACAGCAATACCTCCATTAAACAAACTCAAATCTCCACATCTATACTTCATGCTCAACACCCACATCTCTGAATTTGCGAACTTTGGCTATGTTGTCCTGTCCAGGCCTTGCATAGGACAGGGTTGCATAAATCATTATATTCACGTAGCAGATGCTTTCAAGCAGAGAGACGTATACAATACAGGAGTAATACCATCAGGGTCATTAGTGGCAGTGACAATGAGGTGCGTGCGTGCGTGTTTGTGTGTGTGCGTGCGTGTGTGTACCTTGCGGATGACGGGATCGTCAGTGGTGGTGACAGTGTGGAAGATCCTCTTGATGCTCTTCAGGGACTTCTCGTTTCGGGTGGTGACCCGGTCAAAGGCCTTATCATAGTACTCCAGAGCTCCACAGCACTCACTGGGACAGAGAGACCAAGAGACCATAAACACAGGAGACCCACAACCAAACTAGTCCCTACTCCTCCTGTGTTCTGTGCGTTTCTTCTGACTGGTGCGAATGACGCACCAGTCATTCTCTATGTGTGCACTGTAGAGCATAAATAAGCTTCTTCTTGTTAACAAAGGGTAGTTACCATAATTAACACAGGGTGATTTCCCTGTGCGGTCACAGAACAATGGCTGCCTAGTCAGCAGTGGGGGAGCTCGATGTTCAGCGTTTGCTCCACGTTTCCATGGTGACTCACATGTCCAGAGGGTCGGCCACCTCCATGTATCTCATCTTCATCAGCCTGGGGAAGTCCATCTCCTCCTTCACCTCCCAGTCACTGCGCACCTCCACTGAGGAGTCCCGGGGCTTCAGCTGGGCCTAACGGCACACCAGGGAGAGCGGGAGCGAGAGAGACAGAGAGAGATAGAAAAATAGACAGAGAGAGAGAGAGATATAGGGGGAGCTGCCTTAGTCAACTGGTACTGATGACACTACTGGACAACAATTCAAAATGTTAATCTGAATGAGGAAGGGAGAGTTAGGGAGAGAGCTGTCTTGGCCAACTGGCACAGACGCTAATCACACTAGCCAATAGCAAGGAGAAACGGCATGAGGCAAAGGAGAGGAAAAGAAAGAGAAATAGGTTTGAGATGGATGAGAGAGAGACGAAAGATATGGAGGGGAAAAAAAGGGAGACGGTATTCAAATGAATTCAACCGTGCTCATACCTGTGACTTCTGGTCCCATTTCTGACGAACGCCAAACTGCTTCTGGAACTTCTTCTGCAGACGCATGCGGTCCCTGACGACAGAGGGGGAGATGGTCAAACCCACAATCAACAAAGACACCGCTGAACATTCATCTTCATGATGCATGCGTATGACCGTGTGCCATTTTATGCGATATCAACTGAACTGTTGGGTTACATATTGTATGTCGCACAAGGAAAACATTTCCCGTTTTAACTTCATTAACATTATTGTTACTTGCAAATGAAAAACCAGGAACATTAAAGTGACGCTTCATTTAATTAGGTAGGTCGTAGGTAAGGTGAAAGCTCTCATTAGGCACTCTGCAGGTGAAAGAGACGCAGTCGGTGTGCTGGGCTCACCTCTCCTTCTGCTTGGCGCTCTTAGGCAGGGTCTGCAGGTTGAACTGGGTCATGTTCCTGCGGTCCTTGTCTCTGCGCAGATTCCTCTGTGGAAGGCGCAAAGAAAGACCGGCTGTTAGTACCTCCACCACCGCTCACACAAACACAACAGTTCTGGACAGATTCGCCGCTTTAAAAAAAAAAAGCATTTCACACGACAAAAACAGGTGAAATGAGGACCAGCTTTTAGTATCTCAACCACTCACACAACTTATCACTTCAGGACTGTGGTTTTAAAATAAGCATTTCACATCATCATTTTTCTGGAGCAATATGCTGCATTATCGATATGCTAATATCAGAATGTATATTTATTTATTAGCATAACCTGCATGTCTTTGGGTATGGTGGGAGGAAACCCACACAGACACGGGGAGAACATGCAAACTCCACACAGAAAGGCTGCAGTAGTGCAGTCTATATGAGAGCTGTGTGTTCAGTGGCTTTATAATGGGTAACAATAAGTGTGACAGGATACAGACTTGAGGACACCGCACACACATTAGGATCAGAGAGTGTGTGCATGGTCACTCTCTGTAGGTGTAAGAAGGAAGACCAGTCTGGCCAAGGTCTCAGACGATGTTCAGCACTGCTTTCTCCAGCGATACACATGGCATACGTCAGCTTGCGCAGTGGACCAGTCATCACAGAACCAAATTCACAGAGACGGGCATCACAGGTTCAGGAATCTTCTGTTAGACCAGGTAGGCCAACGGATAACTTGGTATATAGGTACTGGATTTGATAACGTAACCGTCTATAAACAGCGACTGGGAAATTGTAATTATTGTACCAGCTTTGACAAAGTCATTCTGAAATTCTGAATTTTGGAGTTTCCTTTGGGTGGCAACTCCGCTTTTTGGCCTTAAAAATCAAACTATAAAAGACAAAATGTAGGCTATTTCCCTGTGTACCTGGGCAAACCTCATGCGGTTCCTCTGGTAGGCGGTCTTCTGAGTCTTGGTAGTGTCGACCAGCTGGAAGCTCGTCTCATCCTCTTCGTGGAAGTAGGCATACTGATTGCCCCCGCCAAATTGAGAGGAGTATTTATCTGCAATGCACAGAGGCATTCTGGGATTACCACTGCAGAGTGGGTCAGGCAATTAGCTAGACAAAACATATTTTGCAGATTTTTGGATTCTGGCATTACACACTCATTAAATGGACAGATGGCTCTTTGCTCAGGGAATTTCCTCACTTGAATGGAATACAAAAAGACACCAAATTATACATGTATCTTGATAGTTCAGCTGGTCTGTAGTAGCAAACAAAACACCAGTCAAACAAAGAGGCGGAGGAACTGTTTTGAGGGGGCTGCACGTCATGGGGATGTGGGCTGAGACTCACTTGTGTATCTCTTGTCTTGGTAAGTGGCTCCAGTCCAGTCAGCCACCTGCAAGTGTAAGGAGAAAGTGAATTCACCAAGCTTGTTGTAGTTAATCTAATCAGACAGCAACATATTTCAACACAAATCACAATGAATAACATCCCTTCATGATCAAAAACAAACACTTGCTTATTGGTTTGACAGTGTACATGACCGTTCCGTGGCACTTCCCATGGGGGAGATGGTACGCGTGCTCTGACAGTGGTAGGACTAAGTGAGTGTGTTCACAGGTGCGTTGCGAGAGTACTCACTTTGCCCAAACGGTCACCCTTGCTGAAGGGCTGGTAGGGCATGTCTTTGAACTTCTCTGGCACGGCACAGGGACCCCAACCACTGGGGTTGTCCTGGATCACGGGGGCGTGGAATTTGGCCATGATCTTACCTGGGGGAAATGAGAGACAGTGGTGTCATTAAACTGCACTACCCCTTCTAGAGAAGACCAGTTCTCTCTGAAAGCTTCCCACTTCAACCACTCTATAAAACACACATTAATTTAAATCAGTAAAATTAAATTACTCAAGCTAGGCCTGTATTAAAAATTTCCAACAAAACCCAGTTATGGGTCAGGCTTTGTTATATTTGCCATTGGTGGTCTAGGAAAGAAGACCAGTCTTGCCAAGGTCTCAGACGATGTTCAGCACTGCTTTCTTCAGCGGTATGCATGGCATACGTCAGCTTGCGCAGTGGACCAGTCATCACAGAACCAAATTGGGGACAAAGATGGGCATCACTAATTTAGAAGCCTGAGCAAATAAATGGTTGAAATGCAGTGCTTTAACAGAGCAGTCAACTAGGCATAGTTGGCTACTCGATCTGATAATGGAAAGAGTCTAAATAACGACGGTAGATCATACATACATGCTGAACGATCTTAAAATGGAAGAA
This sequence comes from Conger conger, assembly GCF_963514075.1. Classification (NCBI taxonomy): domain Eukaryota; kingdom Metazoa; phylum Chordata; class Actinopteri; order Anguilliformes; family Congridae; genus Conger; species Conger conger. The sequence goes on from NC_083761.1 coordinate 74,565,071, forward strand.
TAAAAGAGATTAGGGGTTTGCTGTGAGTGGCAGCGCCCCTTCCTGTTCTTTGGATATTTCGCTACAACACTAGTGCTGACTAGCCAGCTAGCTAGCTAGCTAGCTAGCCAATGAACACAACAGGACGCTTCAAGGGAATAGTTTTCCTGGTAGTATGTATAGTTGTACACCGCTGGCTTAACCGTATACATTTTAAAGTAATAATTATAACCATCACATGTATTACAAAGACATTTGCGACACAATCCGAGGAGCTAAAGCTGGCAAAAAATGAACGCGACGTTACCAGGAGTGCACCGGCAAGCTAACTTTCTGCTGCAACTACACCAGCGAAATTCCCGACGTCTTCATTTCTAGATTAATAAATAAAGCATGGACTATTTGTCACACGAAATCTCAGTCGAGTCAGAATTGGGGTTCATATTAACTATGAACTAAAAAGTATCCAGTACCCGGTACGGTAGCTAGTAGTGGTTGGCTACATAGCTAACAAGGTAGCTGACAACTGTACATAAAACATGATAAACCTCCAAAAACACGTAAATAATGGCAGATGATGATCATAACCCATTTAATACATGTATATAAGGGTTTAATACCTCGATCGTATCTTGGATTTTGATGGATGTTTGCAAGTTCAACAGTCCTTCAATCCAGAAATATTTAGCGCAACATTTTGCAGAACGCCGGCGGAAAAAGAACTGTAAAGTGTCGTAAAGCTTGACGTACTTCCTGTCGTGGCTGTAAGTAAAAAGCGGCGAATATTTCAAAGTTTTAGTTTCAATTTTAAAAGGTACTGCATGCTATATGAAGAACGGGGGATCTCATATTTTCATGTAATTATGAGTTTATCCATGCTTATGTATAATTACTACAATAACATGTATAGCTCTTTCGTGCGAAATTCCTTTATGACAGCGAAATTTAGTTATTTGTAGCAGCAAACTAACGGTAGGGAGGACAACCGGAAAATGTATTTCCGGAAATCAACTGAATATTATGATTAATATCTCAGTTTAACCTTAAATTAACGTGTTGTGGACAATAATTCTGCTTAGGTGGAATTTATGTGACAAAATGATTGTTTTTGTGGCTTTTAAGCGCTCATTTTACCAGCATTCCATCAATGTAGTAACAGGGTATTAACTTGCATGAAACCACATTCACCACAGGAGCAGTTTGCAGATAGTCTAAGTCCACATTCTCATAACCTGAACATTAAGTTACGTTAGAACATATGTCACTTAGGAACTGTGTTAAGATTGCTGTCGCTAGTATCTCACAATTCCTTTGAATTGACAGTAACACGTGAATAATACATGTCCTTTACGTAGGCTATGCGCTTTGGATTGAGTCAAGAGGGATTGCAAAGTGGACATTTAAGAACTGTGTTTGTGGTAAGTGCCCACCACTGATTTATTCTTAGTTCGAGTAGAGATTGACAAGGACACCATGAGTGGGCGTGTTCAGGTCAGCTCAGAGATATTCTCTCTTTGACACATTGCGACTACATCAGGATTTTTATTATTATTTTCTGCTGGATAAATGTTTTTTTAACGTTAAAAACTGAGAATGACTTTAAACACTGCAGGATATTCCTGATTAGGAGTGGAATGATTAACTGCTTCTGTGGTCATTCCAGAGCGTGTTGTTAAGTATTTTGATGCTCCCACTTTTGAGGACTGTGGCATTGCGAGCATTTTCCATGGCGTCTGAGTCGTACACATCTGGGACACACTCCGCAGCCTTTGTTACCTGCCCCAACGAGCAGGTGGCCAAAGACCTGGCCAGGTAAGCAAAAAACGCATCACTGTGGATTTTCCCTGGGAGTTGAAATGAAAGAGGTTAATTAACACGGCACTGTGTCCAAATCTGTACATTCACACTTTAGGTCTATATGACAACATAATAACATCTGGCAAAAATGTATACCAATCACAAATGATCTGGTGGTTTTGCATGAATACAGTCTTTTGCTTGTTGAATGAGGTCAACATTGTGACTCTTTCTTTCACAGAGGAATGGTTGAGAAGAAACTGGCTGCTTGTGTCAACGTTATACCGAAGATCGTATCAATGTAGGTGTTCATGACGTGAGCAGACTGTGTGTATACTGCGGACTGAACAGGATGTTTGGAGAATAAAACGTCACTGTGCTGTGTTTCAGTTACGAGTGGCAGGGGAAGATTGAGGAAGATAATGAGGTGCTGCTGGTGAGTGTTATCGATGTGCTACTCTAATGCAGACTCATGAGCCAGTGTTATATTCTGTAATAGTACTACTGACCCTGTAAACCAGGGGTCGGCAACCCTGGTCCTGGAGAGCCGCAGGGTGTGCTGGCTTTCGTCTCCACCTTAAAATAAGCAACCGATTCAGACCCAAGAAACCAGGTGAGGTGAGTTAACTGTGCAATCAACGGCTTTCATTGATCAATTAATGCTAAGTAACAACGAAAGCCAGCACACCCTGCGGCTCTCCAGGACCAGGGTTGCCGACCCCTGCTGTAAACCAATGCCTTCTATGGCGAAATGTTTTCTATCATAGTGAAATTTAGTTCATGCTCTCTGTGTGACTACAAGATTATCCTGGATTTACATGTATGCATAACTTTTAAACCCCATTTTAGATGATTAAAACCAGAAGTTCAAAGGTTTCCGCTCTGGCAGAGTATGTGAGGTGAGCCCTTACGTTCTGTGGTCACTGTTGTAAATGTTATCTTCATTCACTTGTGTGATCAGCCAAGTAACAAACCATGGAGTTCAAGCCCTAATGCTAATGCTAACCGTAACGGTTCAGAAAATCAACACTCTGGTTCATGAACAAACCATTGCCTTACGAAAATGGGATTTACTGTAATATATTAGAATAAAGTGTATTATTAATATCAACAATATGTGAACAAATAGAAGTTGTTGCATTCAAATATTGCAATATATTTGTTACATAATTGTTGTGAAATGTATTAATCTTGATATTTTGCAAAAATACATTCAAATACATTGCAACAATATATTTCAGTACATTCTTTTTCCATAAGGGATACCTTGCTGTAGCCTATTTAAACTTCAAAAGTGTTCATTAATGGAATCATAAAGATTACATTTTGATCTTTCTTACACTAATAATATATTCTGTACACACCTTGGTTTGCTGAGTGTACTGGTCAGTGTATACCGCTGTTGTTTGCAGGTCAAACCATCCTTATGAAGTGGTTGAGGTCATCAGTCTGCCCATAGACCAGGGGAACCCACCTTACCTGAAGTGGCTGGGTGAGGTTGTGCCTGAGTGAGCGCAATCCTACGCCCCCCACTGGCCCTTGTGTGGATGTGCACTGCTTACTCTCTATTCAAATTTTGAAAATGCATTGGAGGGGGGAGGCGTGGGGGGCGGGGTCTCGGGGTGGGGTTTGTGAGAAATAAAGACGAGTGAACTGTGAATGCCTGACATGATGATACAAACTTTCTTCTTTTTTTATTATTAAAACATGCACGTATTTGGCTGATATGTTTTCTGGCAGTAATTTGTTCTTGAGATGCACAATAATATCAAACTGATGATTACCTTCTGTAACAGAGGAACATGCATGTGCCCAGAGGGCTGACGTTTTTCATGCGTCTCTCATACCAGGTCCGTAAATAGAAAATACGCACAAATTCACTAATTGCGCTAATCAAGAACTCTTTCGTATTATAATTCTTCATCTTTACCAGCCAAATCCACAAGCAAAGCTATAGAGACTTGAGTAATGCTAGGCTTTCTACTATGAATCCACATGCCACAATCGGGCACTAGGGGGAGAGATTTCCCCAGTTTTTCTTTTATTGCTTAATGGCAACCCATTTCCTAACCTCCACCCCAGATGTTCTGACTGAAGCGTCTGGAAATGGACATTAGCTTATGATAGCATCTGCTGACATTTTGATTGGATTAGCCACCTCCAACTTGAGCCCTACCCACACAAGACTGACACGTGAGCCTGCCCATATCCAGCATCTCAGTCTCCTGTTGTCTTCAGTTCTAGACTAGAGGATGCCTGGGCCCATATAGAGTCTAATCTCTGTCTGTTTTGTCAGAAATTGTGCATAGTTAGTGTAATAATGTGATAAATAAGGCTCAGGACTGTTACCTAATACTTTAATTGCTCCCTCTACTTTACGGATATAGAACAGCGGTCCTGTCAGGACCACTGTTGGCAGAGTTAGAATCTTTATCAATCTTAAGAGGCATTGCGGGTATGTTTGGCGGTATGGCCTTGTTCTGGAATGCAAGTTTACATGGATACGGTAGGGAAGGCGGCAGCTACCCCCCTTGAGTGCTCCAGAACTGATCCTACAGCAATGAGGAGAGTCTTCCCAACACAAGATGGATGGCGCTGGGGTGCAGGAGGGGGTTTTGACTGACAGCGTACACCAAGCATCTATGCGGGAGGAAGCAGGCAAATGTGTAGGGAGAAGCCGTTTGCACAGACCGCCCTGTTATGTGAATGGAGTGTGACAGGTGAACACCAGCACTCAGCCAAGCCGTCGGCTGATTCAGCCGGAGCCGGACTTGACTCGCTTGGCCTGCCTGAACTAACGCGATGCTCAGTTCATGTTGAGGCTGAGTCCTGGTGAAGCAGTCTCATCTGTGAGGTATTCATTTCTGCAATGAGCTGCAAGGGCTCGTTTAGACTGCTTCAGACAAATACAATTTCATGTACCTATAGATAACGCCCCAGTGACAGGCATGTGTGCCTTATTAGGCTCTTCGTACCTTTATTTCGGCGAGTGTATGCATTATTATACCTTTACTACCTCTCTTGAATGTCTCAGGGGCATGTATGTTTGCTCTGGTTTCCCAATTGGGAGACTATGAAGTCTTAGATCAATTCACAGAGAGAGGAGGCTCGTTCTGCACTGCATACGTTCAAAGAATTTAAAGAGCCATCCCTACTAATGGCGTTCTGGTGAAATAAGGGTGAGTCGTCCGAGGTTCTTGATCCTATTGTAGATTTATGGAGTTAGAAAGGACACATTGTCACTGCGGCGTTGTGTCGATTTGGCAATCACGAGTCTCCTGAGGTGAGTCTGAGAGGTCAGGGGTCTCAGTCCAGTAAGCAGGACATCACAACAAATGCAACAAATCAACATCCTATATACCTATACTGTAGCTTAGAATTTTTAATCCAAGGAATGGAGCCAATTTAAAAAGTGCACTTAAAAAGTTTAATGAATGTCCAACTGTACAGTACTGTATCTATGGAGAATATTTAATTGTATTGCCTTAGGCAAGTGACTGTGCTTCTGCTCAACAAATTAATTAACATAATTTAACAAATTATATTACCAGCCATTACATGCTCTGTACATCCGGGTCGGAATGATTTGAAAGGTTTATAATATTTTATGTTGGTCAAGCACATCACATAACAGGACGTTCGTTTTTACTTGGTCTTTCGTCCTCTCACTTGCTGCCCCACCTTCCACTAACCCTTCAGTCCTTATAAGAACATTGCACAAACTTTCCTTTTTTCAGCTTCTTCCTGGAAATTGGTATCTTAGCAACATGACTCAAGCTTCTGCAGTATGGCATTTTAGCCTAATGAGAGTTCGCATTTGGTGTCTGTGTCTGTGCATGTTTGTGTGTGTTTGTGTGTGCATGTGGATATGTGTTTGTTTGTGTTTATGTTAGCATGCATATATCAGTGTGTGTACGTGTGTGTAAGCATGCTGCGTGTTGAGTGTGAGTTTGTGTGTTTATCTGTGTATATGTGTGGATTTGTGTGGGTGTGTGAATGCTTATTTTCATATTCCCTGTTACCTTTTTAAAGTGTATGTACTGTATCTGTGTTTGCAGAATGCAGATTCAGATCCATTCTTTCCCCTATGCGAATAGGAGACTGTCATATGCTTCATTGATGCTCTCTAGTGTTACTAAAAATGGCACTGTCTGACAGCCATCACAGCTGAAGTGTTCTCCTCCTTCCCCAGTCTGGTCCTAATTTCATACACAAAGACTTCAAAGTGAACAACTCGGGAGACATACACAATATTGATAGATCCGTTAGCGTCACCACTCAAAAGCCTAAACCTGTCACATTTTCTGAAAGCAACATATAGTTTTGGACATTTCAGAATGATAATTCACTTCCTAGAGCTTTTTATTTATATTCCAGTTTAAGTGTATGTTTTGTTTGGCACAGTTTTTACAAGTGTTTTTTCTTGCTTTAGCCCACAAACATCAAAATCTTGTATCTTAACACCCATATTTTTTAAGTCAAATGGTTGTTATAAATTTCTGTATATAGTTTTTAATATATCCATCATCACACACAGGCATATTTTGGCTTATTGAAAACTTATATTACAATTGAAATAATATAACATATGACATGTCTCGATAAGCTCTGTCAGGCAAGTGAGCAAGGATAGCTCTAAAATCAGATAAACGGCACTAGATGTATACTTTTTTATTAATAAATATTTTTTTGGAAGAATTAGCAATAATACCCGCTTGAGGAGTATGTTTTTTAAATATTTGTAAAGAATTCTATGTCAGTGTTACATTGTTACGACAAAAAAATTATATAACTACATTGCTTTCACTTACCAGTGGTGATCGTTACATCAGCATGAGAATGAACTGTTAAGAACATTCCAATGACATATTTATAATAAATAACTTCTTATTTAGCTGACACTTCTATGCAAAGGGACTTACAGTTGATTAGACTGAGCAGGGGCCGTCCTCAATGGCCCACGCATATATCTATACCTTAAAGGGTTAAGCTGTATATGAGGCTTCCTGATGTTCTGTGGCTGTGCCTGGTGCTTGTGGAGCTTGACACGACAATGTGGAGCGTTCGCCAATGAGCCGCGCTGGAAATATGAAGGGCTGTTCTGCACGGCACTTATGCCGATGCTGCAGACTCTTTCTGTCGCCCACGTCTCTCAGCACCCATCTTCACTCCCCGCTCTCTCGTGTCAGCGCTAATCGACGATCTGGAAGTGCGCCAGTAATCGCAAATGAAACAGGTGTTGTGTGTTAAGCAGCCTCCATTAAGAGGAGTATTCCGTGAATGTGAGCGTCTTCTCAGAAGACTGACACACAAGCTAACGCATATCCAGCATCCCAGCCTCCTGTCTTCATTTCTAGAGGATGCCAGAACCCATATAGAATCTAACCCCAATCTGTTTTTATCATGAATTGTGCATAATTAATGGAGTAATATACACTCAGTGATCACTTTATTAGGCAGACCGGTATCAGCCAACCATGTAGCAGCAACTAAATTCAGAAGAGCATGCAGATGTGGTCAAGAGTTTCAGCTGTTGTTCAGACCAAATGTCAGAATGGGGAAGAAATGTGATCTAAGTGACTTTGGTCATGGAATGATTGTTGGTGTTCTCTGATCTCCTGAGATTTTCCTGCTCAACAATCTCGAGAGTTTGCAGAGAATGGTGCGAAAAACCAAAAACATCCAGTGAGCAGCAGTTCTGCAGGCAAAAATGCCTTGTTAATGAGAGAGGTCAGAGGAGAATGGCCAGACTGGTCAAAGCTGACAAGAAGGTGACAGTAACGCAAATAACCATGCATAACAGTGGTATTGCAGAAGAGCATCTCTGAACACAGAATGTGTCAAATCTTTTAGTGAAAAGGCTACAGCAGCAGAAGACTTAATAAGTCCAAAAAAAGAAGTCTAATAAATTGCTCACTGAGTGTATATATATTTTTTATAGACAGACAGTGGTAGACCCTGCTCCCTGCTACAGTATGCATTTTATTTCAGCTTCAGAAAGGGAGAATGCAGAGGGTTAGAGATAGAGATGGTTATACAGAGCAGAAAGTGCTATGGCAGGGAATCAAACTGGGATTGATATGGGCCTAGGTTTGAGAGCTGACTGACCCGAAGACTGTGCCACATATTGCTCATTCCTATTTTTGCCACATTATTTCTCTTTCTCCTCATTTTTCTTTTCCTTGCTTCTGACCCGGAAATTGATCAATGTCTGCCATTCCAACCCGTTAAAAGTTCTTTCAAGGAGGTAGAAGCAGAAGTTAGGAACTCCCAATCTTACTTTTGAGCAAGAAAACATGAGCGCATCCTTTGTCAAAGTATTTTTTCCAGAAAGGGTATAAATGATCAACCTCTGCCACACATCTGGCACATCTGTAACTGGCGTGGCTTCCAACTGACGTTTGCAGGAGCAAGGACCTTCAATTTGCCCATTTCACGTTTTGGAGAATGAGCAAGAAAAATGAATGAGCCCAGAATCTCACCCAACTGTTTCCTGCTTTGTGTCCTGATTAATCTGACATGTAACCTCCCCATGGATCCCTAAATGGACCCACATTCAAACTCCTCCTTTATTTCATACTGGCTCATTTATTGTAATCTCTGGTCCTCTTTGAAACTGCTGTGTTGGCTCACTCTGTTCAATGGTTTTCATAAAAAAAGTAATGTGACGTCTACTTTTTCCACAAATTGTGTTGACCTTTCCACTGAAAGTTGAAAATGCATCTGCACGGAAGCTGTTTAATTGCTTTGTTTATGTAGTAGCTTTCATGGATTTGATAAATGCATTCTTTGCGAGAGCCTTCAGCCAAAATATTATATGAAGTGAAGCTACTCTCTTAAAACTACGCTGCATGAAGATGTTTCGTTGGAATGCAGTTGCGGGTGAGAACAAGTGCATTCAAACAAGGGCTTGTCTAGAAAATGGGAGTCTAATCTTATTCACAAAGGACCAATGCGACTGTAGATTTTTGCTTTAGCCTAGCACAAAGGCACCTAGTTCTACTTATCCAGGTCTTCATTGAATACTATGATTAGTTAATTAATTGATCGGGCTAAAACAAACACCTGCACCCACAGTGACCATGTTTGGAAAGGATACCCCTGGACTGCAAACTTCTAAGGTCTCCCATTTGTTGGTGCCCTCATATGTGCAGCTACAAAGTGCTCCATTGCTTGCAGATGGAGGCCATGTTCATGCACTGTTGCTGAAAGGCGAAGCACACCACTGCGTGACACTCTTAATTTCTTATCTGCTGCTTTTGTAAGCTAACAATTGGTAACTTAATGCAAACCTGGTTTTATAAAATCTGATTGGTCCACCCCCTTGACTGACAGTTCAGTGGACCGAACTGGAGAAAGTAAAAGCATTACATTGTTCAGTCTTAAATTAACTAATATAAAGGCTGTCAGAGCTAAATTAACAGTAGAACTTGTATTGTGTGGGGGAAATGTGCGGAATGGGAGTAATCACGATGTTCCAAATTTAATAAAATTTAAGCTTAGGCACCGTGTGACATCCTTAGTCTGATTTTTTACATTGACAACAATGAAAAATCATCGACATTGTCAACTGCAGCTAATAAATGTGCTTTACTGATTACTTCCATTCTTATAGCTGTGTGATGCTACAGTCAAGTGGCAGGCTGATTAAGATTTGGCTGGAGATAAGATTACATTTTTTGCACAGATTCAAAGCGAGACATGATTAAAATGAAGAGATTTGTGTCAGTAAAGGAGGGGGCAGAAACATATACAGATATATATATATATATATATATATATAGTGAGCTCCAGAATTATTGGCACCCATGATAACTATGCACAAAAAACAACTGTAAACTAAAAATGAATGATGCTATTGACATAAGCATTGTCCAACATGTGTAAAGTAATGTGCTTTATTAATGATTCGTTGGAAGTCCTGCATTTTTCAAAAAATAAATTGATTTCCCAAAAAACGAGTTTCTGAATTATTGGCACCCCTGGTTTAATACTTTATGCAAACACCCGTAGCAAATATGTCAGCCATGAGTCTTTCATTTGTGATAAGGGTAGATAAGTCAGATTTTGATGTATATTTGGAGTCGAACTGAAACTTGAACATTGGTTGATTGTCCAGCAGGACAAAGATACATACAAATCCACACAGAAATGGTTATGTGAAAACAACATCCATGTTCTGCCATGGCCACCTCAGTCTCCAGACTTAAATCCCATCAAAAACCTGAACTGAAGAGGGGGGCCCATAAGCACACACCCAAGTATATCAATGATTCTGAAAACTTCTGCTTGGAGGGATGGTCAGGAGTCCCTCAAAATGTGTTCTCTAACCTTTTCCCAAATATATACGAACAGATTCACGGCTGTCACCTTTGAAAGAGGTGTTTGCACAATGTATTAAACAAGGGGTGCCAATAATTGTGAGACCTGTTTTTTTGGGGAAAACCTATTTCTATTTGATGAATGTATATTTATGGCATTGGTTGATTTCACTGAATCATTAATAAAGCACTACACACGTTGGAAAATAAAGCTTTTGTCAATAACTATAATATTTTAATTTACAGTATTTTTGTGGATATTTATCAACAATTATGGAACCCAATGCAGTCAGGTCCAGAATTATTGGCACCCTTGATAAATAACCCCCAAAAATGAATATATATTTTATATATATATATTTTGCAACAAAACGTTTGTTCTAAGTCACTGATATTGTACATTACAATTGGTCTGCAGCTGTTTAATTACACATGTAACCACTACTTTCTGTCATGAAATTATGTGTTATTACCCTGGACTACAGTGGAAAGCCCGTAGCACTTAATATAATTCCAAAAATTATATCAACATGGTACCTGCATGTAAGTACTCAGCATTGTGTAGTTAGTTAATAAGTGGTTACATAACATTTTGAGTATTCAGAGCCAAGCACTTCAAATCAGAAATAATTCTGATGATTTTTGACATATTATTCAATATGTTTATATTGACTAAGGCACACATTAGTATTATCCGAATACATTGAATTTGTGAAAGATGTATCCCTGAATAAAGTGATTTGTTTTCATGAGGTGTTTTTGCTGTTTTCTTGCAGATTGGCTCAATAATGCTTTGCTTTTCGCTGAAGGAATAACAATTAACAAAGAAAAATAATAATCTTTACAGCACTCAGCATTTCATTGTTTGCCTTTATGCTTCCTTGACAACTGTATAAACTGTATAATCACACAACCAAAAATATCATTGTGGGTGCTGACTTAAAATGAATAGTTTCAAATCCCTAACACTGGAGAATGAGTCACACTGTATGGATCAGTCACAATAACATTCTGACCCAGATCGGTCCCTGTACTCCCCCACAGTTCTAAACCCTTCTAAACAGTTCTTGACCTTTCCTTCACCTGGATGGCACCACAAAGTCATACGCGTCTGCCAGGAGTCTTAGAATAGTACTACCTTATGGCACTATGTTTGTGCAGTCTCTCTCAGTACAAAACCCCATATCAGCTTGCGTCAGCTCACCAGACCGCGCACACCTACCAGATCTCCCCAGTCACCACTACATCCTGGGTCTGCTACTAAACAACATTTCATTATATTTGATAAGTTGATAGAACATTATGTGATAGCCCTCTAACTGATAAGTGATCTGTTTATTTTCTTCTTTTTTTGTCATCAAGAGGAACTTGTGCTGCCCCTTCCGTTCAGTAGGAGAAACAGTGTTGATCTCCCCAGTTAGAGGAGAAAAAGCCAAACTTGGCATATAGTATAACTGTGGACATGCTGCTAACACCATGGCCGCACATAATCTCACCAAAAAAGGTATGGGACTCAGGTACTTGGGTGATACCTGAAAAAATCATACCCCTAGCCAACAATACATAATTCATTTGTACCTTTTCTAGGAACGGTTACTTAGTTAACATCCAAATAGAACATTATTGTACTTACCTGTCTTACTATTCATATACACCCAGTGAGCACTTGCATAGGTATTTATTAGACTTTTAGATTTATTCGATTTTTGGCACACAATTGGCTGATTAGATAATCACATGAATAAGTAGGTGTACAGGTGTACCTAATAAAGTGCTGAGTGAGTGTATATTTAGGATGCATTTGGGAAAAAGTTTTCCTTTCCACTGTACCTTTATTTCTGAGAGTGTAATGAGTTTAAAGAAGTGCACCCTTGCTGCCGCCAGAGGTGACGTTTTTCAGTGAACATGAAACGATGCAAACTGAAACATCAATGTTTTAAAGAGAATTAAAGTTAAAATAAAGTGAACTACTATGTAAGTTGAAGTTGAAAATTGTGATTTGGGAACATGGACATTTCCTTAAGAACTGTTCACTGACAAATTATTTTAGTGTAGATTGTTAAAGGGTTGTCTGGGTTTAAAAAAAAAAAAATAATATATTAAGTTTTTGTGTAAATATGCCCCGTTTGATGTAGCAAACAACGTTCCAATGTCAAATAAATAATAGAATAACTTCCCAAACACTGAATAAAAGCACAAACAGGAAAAATGGGAAATATGAACCATTAACCCAATAACATCCATCCATCCATTATCTTAATCCGCTTATCCTGAACAGGGTTGCAGGGGGGCTGGAGCCTATCCCAGCATACATTGGGCAAAAGGCAGGAATACACCCTGGACAAGTCACCGGTCCATCGCAGGGCACATACACCATTCACTCACACAGTCATACCCACAGGCAATTTAGACTCTCCAATCAGCCTAACCTGCATGTCTTTGGACTGTGGGAGGAAACCGGAGTACCTGTAGGAAACCCACGCGAGAGGGAGAACATGCAAACTCCACACAGGGAGGCCCCGGCCGACCGAGATTTGAACCCAGGACCTCCTTGCTGTGAGGCAGCAGTGCTACCCACTGCACCATCCATGCCACCCTAACCCAATAACAGTTCTTTTAAATCACACACAGTACAGTATGTGTGTTTTGGAGGAGTTTGTTATTGGTGCCACAGGTGTTGGTGTTGTATTTTTAGCAGCATGTACACTGTGACTCAAGCAAAATGATAAAGGCGCAAGAAAAATTTTGATATTATCACAGTAATTAGTAAAGCCAAACATATCATTAAACTTCATAAACATTTTGCAGGAAGAGAACACCTTCCTTACTTCATAACTGACATATTTCATATGTAAGATAAATCAAACCTTTACAGACCATCACTAGTCATCACCAACCATCACCTAATTGGTATTATTATTATTTATATTGTACTAGTAGCTACATATGTTATATAGATCCATGAAGTAATGATGAATTTATACCAGTTTAATTTCGCCGCAGAATTCCTCCGTTGTGCAAAGCAAGTGATATGCTTAAAACAGTGGTTTGTTCCTTATAGCCTTGAAATACTATTTCTGTGGCTTGGCGGAGCAAGCCTATACAAATGTTCTTCTTACAGGCATAATCATAACACTGACAATACAGCTGCTTACCATTTACACTCATACGGTGGGAGCCCCGCGTCTTCATGCTTAATTTAAGGACTAGCTGCAGAGCTCTGGGTTTATTTGCAAAAGGAATAAGGGGTGAATTATGCCACAAAGTGAACACAAATGTCATTATTAATGTGTCAACAAATTCTCACAATCAATTCAAAAGGGTTAGTCAAATACTTTCCAAAACAGTCAACATTAACCATTATTTACATTCCCATTGTACGACATGTTACACAAATTCAAAGTTTTCTGTCAGAAAATAAAATGACCATAATTACCGTTTAATGTCATGTCACCATGTCAATATTACAACTAGAACCAGGCTGAAAGACGTGACACGTTTCTCACAAAAATATAGTAGGCAATATACTTGTACGCATAAACTGTACATGTACTGTGTGTAGATATACAAAATCCTGAAATAAATTCAACACCTCTGCAGTGTTTTTACACATGCTCACAGGTCAATTACCTTTGTTTATACAGCACTCATAGGTTAAGCAGAGTGATGCTGCAATGGTACTGAGAGTTTGCTTATGGAGGATAACATGGAGATTCTCATCCCTCAAAGATAGCTGATCTCCAGTGAACCATTCTTCTCCACTGGCTCCTCAGGCACTGTTTTTACGGTACTGTTTTTGACTAGCACAGGGAGGGCTGTCTTAGGCCCCAAGCCTGGGCCTTTCCCATTAGCCTCCCTGGTTTGAGCCCTATCACCTGGGGAGACCCCCTCAGAAGCTCCTGCTGTTTTCTCCCTCGGCACGAACAGGATCCTGGGTCCTTCCAGCGGCTGGTTTCCGTTGGCATGCTGTGCAGTCCGACAGATGTCAGTCATCTCCACGGCCCCGTCTGTGACCCGGAGGCTGCTCTCCCTCATGGCTGTTCTCACGCTGTCCCTGGGCTCCAGTGCCAGCCTCCTCTCCTGCTGGAGCTGCAGCTGGTCCGTCCCCAGCTGCTCCTCGCTCTCCACCTTCCGGGACAGCCGGCATAGGGCCTTCCGGAAGCCCTGCTTGAAGTTTTCGGAGAGGAAGCCGTACACCACCGGGTTGGCGCAGCTGTTGGCGTAGGACAGGACCACCACAAAGTAGTAGAGCCCCCGGAAGTCTGCCGGCAGCAGCACCACCAGGTTGATGATGTTGAGGGCGTAGAAGGGCAGCCAGCAGAAGACGAACACCGCCACCACGATGACCACCATCAGGGTGACCCTGCGCTCCGACCGCCGCCGCTTGGTGGAGGTGGACCGGACCTTTTTCCCCGAGCTGCGGACCTTGACCACGATCAGCAGGTAGCAGAGGCAGATGACCAGGAGCGGTCCGAAGAACCCCACGGTGGAGGTGCAGATGATGAACGAGGCCTTCCAGACGTCCGCCGGCTCCGGCCAGATGATGTTGCAGGTGCCCTCGTCCTGGAGGACGTCGGCGAAGATGACCACGGGCAGCACCACGATGAAGGACACCACCCACACGGTCACGTTGACCGCTTTGGCCACCTGGGGCTTGCGCCACCTGGACGAGCGGATGGGGTGGACCACGGCCAGGTAGCGGTCGATGCTCATGACCGTCAGGCAGAAGATGCTGGTGAACTGGTTGATGCCGTCCACCGTCATCACCAGGCGACACATGAAGGAGCCGAAGGGCCAGTAGAGCAGGGCATTCTGGGCCGCCAGGAAGGGCAGGCCCAGCATGAAGAGCTCGTCGGCGATGGCCAGGTTGAGGATGTAGATGTTGGTGACCGACTCGGTCTTGGAATAGCGCAGCACGATGTGGATGACCAGCGTGTTGCCGCCCAGGCCGATGACGCAGACGGTGATGTAGATGAGCGGGATCAGGACCCCGGCCACGATAGGGCTGGAGCCGCCCCCTGCGTCAGGCTCCATGAGTGTAGAGTTACCGAGGGTGTCGTTCTGGTGGAGCGGGAACAGAGCGGGACCGGTGCCAAGCAGAAGGACACTGCTGTTTCCCAAAGCCTCAGGCAGTCCCGGGAGCGTTGGGGAACTTTGGATTAATTCCATGGATGTAGAGTGGATGAGATGGCAAATTTATTCAGAGATTCTCCATTTCTCCTGGGGGAGACAGAAAGAGAAAACCACTCTTAGAATCAACAGAACCCAATTGGACCACAAATTCACTGCCATATGATTTCCCACATCTGGCTGTAGTCTGCAAGCTTTTTCGTCCAAATGTCCCATGGTTCTGTTGAAACATTTGGTTATTCAATTCCCTACTGCCCATTCTATTGTGTCACTATTGTGTTATTCAAAAAAATAACAAAATATTTCGATTAGCTGCTAATTAGAATAGTTGAGGATTGTCAGGCGAGATGGGAAAGCTTATAAACGGATGCATGTCAATACAAGAAGCAATTAAAAGAGGGAAAAGACAAAAGGCAGTAGGGCAGGTTGGAGTGTGCCTGAGTGCTTGTGTTAGGTTTGGCTCTATGGATATGGGCAGATCAGGTAAATTAAACATGACATACTCCCACCAGCCATCTGTAATAGACAATAATTGGCATCCTATTAGTACCAAAGCACACACACTTGGCACTGGGGCACGGAGCATAGTGGCAAACGTGCACAGTGTTATTAAATTGAAGGAATAAAAGCGGTCTCTGCTTACAGACATCAGGGCCGTTTATATTTGTATATTAGGACAGGCTGGCTGTCCATACCAATGCTGCCACCGTGGTTAAGTGGTGAAAACAGATTCATGCTTTTTCCTCAGACAACCATCATAAACCCCAATTAAGGAAGTGCATTATGCGATACCCCCTGGTCAGGCGACCGTGCGAGGCGCATGAGCACACATAACAGCTGCAATCTCTGCTTTGCTAAGCCGTATTTCATTTTTTCGTATAATTTGATTCGTTGTTATTCACGTAGTTCGATTGGGTCGCTTCCCCTAAACCTATGGAGGAGGTCCCAGTCAAAAGTAAAGTATTGCATTTTGGCTGAGGTGTTGGTGTAATAAGTATTTATATTCTCTTTTTACCACGGCAAACCTCTGAAGTCAATCACAGTCCTTTCATTTACAACTAAACGGATTCTATGGTGTCATGTAGAAGGCAATCAGCAGTTGCACTGAATCAGGAACTAAGCATTAGGTTGGATTCATCAAAGAAGTCTGTTTTTCCTGCTTTCCTGCAATCAAAGATAAACCCAGAGCTTTTCATTACAGCTGTGAAAGGTATTCCGGTGGGCTCCGTTCGTTTTGCGAAATCGCAAACAAAAGTGGTTTCCCGTGGAAAAAATTAAGGACTTATTTAGAAACCAATCGCACTTTGAGGATTTAAAAAAAACTAGAAAATGTTTCTACTATGTTATTCACCTCAGCCAAATCACAACCTTACTGCAACGGCACACTAATGATTTGTGCTAGAGAAATTGAGATTTTAATTAGCATACTATAGAAAGGGTTTCTCTTACAGGGCTGTGGGAATGAGGTATTGAGCATGAAATTGATACTAATTTTGTCTATATTATTTTTTCACTGGAAAACTATTAATCCAGGGGGGGGGGTGTGTTGTTTGGGCCTCGAGAGAGAGGGGGGAAAGTGGAAGGGGAGGGGGATGAAGAGAAAAATAAGTGGATGTGAAGATTCCACTGATCAATTTATTTCTGAGCCTCTAAATATCACTGAACATTTCCCATGCTTATTTGTCCTCTCCCAATCCCCCAGCTTGGAGGCCACACGGGTTTGAACGCTTAGCAGTAAGTCGTTGGCCTTTCAGTGATCTATCTGCTCCTGTGCAGAACAGCGGCGACAGACAGTACAAGGAATTCTGTGACATGACAAGAGCAGACCCACGGCACTAAATTACTCCTCACAACCAGCCATTTTCCCTCTTATACGGCCTTACAGCACAAAAGACCCCGGGCTAATCAAGGCACGGCAGGGCGAGGAAAGAGATATAGCCTCTCTCATTGCTCCCCCCAAGGAAGGATTTTCTTTTGTTTCGCTTTTTTTTGTTATTGATATATATGTGTCTTTGTTCCTATGACAAGTTACTATGGTGACAACGACTTCCTACTCTGTGTTCTACCCTTATTAGGAAAATAAAGGGGGTGGTTCTCATTGAGTAGCTGTAATCACCTTCACGGTATGCCACTGATGTAGGTTCGTAGTAATGGTACAGAAGCTTTCGGTTATTTATTCCGTTCAATCCACATACACAATGGCTGCTAGCTGTCATGAGAAAGGCTTGGTTTCTGTCCAAAGAAGCAGAACAAGGCACTTAAACCCTGTGCTGCACGGCATATCTACAGAGACTAAATTGTTTTCCTTCAATATTTCATGGAATTATTCTTTAATGTTGTAGATCATTAGTAGCAATGGCTGTTTTATTGTCGTAGTCAGTATGTTGGCATCTTTTGTTAAATATTCAAATGTTTCTGCAACACAAAAGGATGATTTGCATGCCAATAAAGCAAGCTGAAAAGTGTGTGTGTGTATGAGAAGAGTAAGGGAGTTTAGTGCCACTAATTTAACTTCAATAGCATCCTGCAGTTAGGCTTTTATTTCAATGTGGTCTTTAGCACCTAAAACGGAGATAATTGTTTCTGTAGTCGCATTTATAAAGTAGGGAGAGGAGTCAAATGCAGTTTTGTCTCTGCAGATCCATTTATATTGCTGGATATCTAGATTAAGTACCTTACCCAAGGGATCAAGAGGAAGTGCACCACTTGGGAAAGTAACACACTGCCTGGTGGCTAAGGTACATGACCAGAACCCAGAAGGTTGGTGGTTCAAGCCCCAGTGTAGACACGATAAGATCTGCACAGCTGTTGGGTCCTAGAGCAAGGCCTTTAACCCCACTTTGCTCCAGGGGGGATTGTCCCCTGCCTAGTCGAATCAATTGTAAGTAGTGTTGGATAAAAGCATCAGCTAGATAACAAATTATTATTATGGTTATTGTAATTATGTGCGTCACCATATTGACTGCACTAGGTTTATTTCTCATATTGTCTTGTTTGTTTCAGAGAGTCTTGGAGCTGGACGCGCAATTCAGCGCGTTTATATTTTTATTGATTATATAAACTATTATATAAACGATATGCTTTAACCTAGCCAAAAGAGGGGGAGAACACAGGGACAACGTGACGTTCCACCGGGCTGCTCTGGTCCGCTACTGGTTCAGTGACCACCCACAATTTATTGTTCTATACGTCCCACCATATTCCCCATTCCTAAGCACAATTGAGGAGTTTTTTTCAGCATGGGGAAGACTTTTGAGAAAATTAGGCAAAGATTGAGAAAACGTGTGTAAACAATTGTGAAAAACTGTGAATACTAAAGTCCCTGCAAGATATTGGAGTTCACTGATGACTTGCTTAAGGCTCAATGCCAGTCTTTTGCTTTGGAAAGCATATGTTAAATGTTTCAAATATAGAGAAACACACTATTTCCCTGTCTTATTACCTTATACTAAACAACCACTTTTTTTTTTACAATGTGTTCTGGCTGTAAGGCTGTACTACATTCCTACTGTGTGAAGAAAATTGAAAGGCTAATACATTTTTACATACAGTGGTTTGTAGTATTTGATATTACTGACAGCAGAATATTAATAATGATTGGCGCATGCTTTCAGCAGTACGGCGTGTCTTGTATGTAAACCACTAAGTGGTGATTAAGGAGCTTACCCATGAGGGTGTGTTGTGTAAAAGGCAATTCTGGAAAATGAGAGAAAATTGACAGTTTGTGTGTGTGTGTGTGTGCGAGCGCATGTATGTGTGTGGTGTGTGTGCGTGTGTGTGGTATGTACGTGTGTCTGTGTGTGCAGTGTGTGTGTGTGTGTGTGCGTGCACGTATGAACCAAAGGCTTCGCGTCAGGGGCACAGGTCTGTCTGGCTCTTTGTTCGCATTTGAAAAGCTTTGTCATAAACCGCCCTTTTTCTCCTGCTTATTACAGCAGATATAATTGCCCATTTACATACATCCGTGTCCTCTGTCTACAGGTGTTTTATCTCTGCACTTTCACGGGAAGCGGCCAGCCCAATCTGACTGGCCTGGGTGAAATGCCGGAACATTCTATCTGCGCAGAGACCGGGCGAGGGAGGGGATTACTGAACGGCTTCCTGCGAGGAAATTAATTGATTGGTCTGCGCTGGAACGCACGTCCTCGCCAGGCGGGAGCACGCCCACACCTCCACTTGTGTCCAGCCGTTCATTCCCTTAATTTGTGGGACCTATTGCAATAACATAGCAGGGGTTTAAGCCCAGAAATGATGGAACAGAACGCTACTAGAGCAGATCCTAGTCGTAATGGGTCTCTATTTTTAAGAGATCTCTCCTGCAAATTCTGTTCCTAATTTTACAGTTCGCTGGTCTATCGGGTGGCCCGTGCTGATTGCCTTTCCCCTCGTCTGATGTTATGGAAAGGTCCGTGTACCTCCTTTGTCCGGGCTCATTAAGAAGCACCGTTACACGAGCAGCACGGTCTTCATAAATGAGTCTTAGAGGGCTGGTTGCAGTCAGGAAATCGAGTCACTCCCACTCGCCACATTGAATCGGAAGATGATTGACATGGTACAAATTTGTTTGATAGAAAGACCACTTCTAAAATGTCTGTGCAGTGCTTGATTTAATGAGACAGTTGTACGTAAAGGCAGAGGCATCTGATTTAGGGGATTAGGCCTGAGCTGGGGAGAAGTGAATGTACTGGCTCTTCCAGTCAGCTAATCCATGCTCCAGTTCAGTCTGCCTGGGACTTCATGTGTTAGTTCAGGGGTGCACAGCAAGGGCTGAACCATTTCATGATTTTGAGGCAACTTAATTATTTAATTAGCTCAATCAAACTGTAACTTGGCCATTTGTATCAGCAGCAGCTACAGTCACAGACTGCAGGTGTATCCTAAAGATTTTACTTAGCACACTGAACTGAAGATAAAAAGATGAATTGGCAGATATACTCTATATTTTTCATCGTTTCTCAGGGTCAGACACCCTTGCAAAGATTATTTGCGGGAGACCAATCGAGGACTGTTTTGTTTGTGACAGGATAATGCACATTTCTAAACTTGACTTCTGCCTGCAGTGCAGATTGCTGATCTGTGGGAGATGTCTGCCCACTCACAGCTATCAGAGACAGGTGACAAATTCCATCGACCTTCTGGGAGAGGTGGTCTGCCTGCTCAGAGCAAAAATCATGATCATGTTTAAATGATTAACAATGTAAAAAATCAATTACTCACCACTCTGAGAATTGAGCTGTGGACTGTTTGCCTGTGCGTGTGTCTGTGTCTGTGTGTGTGCACACAAGCACACACGCACACACACACACACACACACACACATACACACACACACACACACACATATGCATGTAGACTCACACACAAACACACACACACACACACATACATGTACACTCACACACAAACACACACACACACACACACACAAATACAAAGCATCGAAGATAAAGACTGTAGCTTATAAATGCACACACAAAAACCTGTGACAATGGGAACATCAATCCTATTAAACGGTTCAATGGGCAGAATCACAATTAAATAAAAAGCTTTTTCATTTGATGCAAAGAGGCAGGCTGTCAGTTGCTTTTTGTGAAGAGTGGCTAATTACTCTGATAAACGGGCGCATATTTATCACAGCTGTTTCCCCTGCGCTTCCCCCAGGAGCGCCACCACCACATCACCAGATGTGCACTCTAATGTGGATAAATAAGCCCTCTTGTTCACTGGGGTCCTGTTTGAGACCAGAAGTTTACAGACACAGCCAGACTTCACATTCCATTCACACTGTTTTACCACGGTCCCAAGCACTGATTGCCTCCGGTAATAACTCTAATAATCAACTCCCTTTCAGGGGTCACAAATGCACAACTTACTGCTCTCTGTCCATCTGTCTCTCTCTCTCTATCTCTCCCTCTCTCTTACTGTACTCTCTCTCTTTTACACACATACACACACACATAGACACACAAACAGCTGTCTGCTTTCAGAGACAATTGGTGTAGTATACAACATGGATGAACCTGAGCCATGGAGGGACCCATACAGCATGGGTAATTCTACCAAAGGGGTGCCTTTTCACTTTTGAAAAATTTAAATTTCAAATAATCTTCGTTCATTTTTTGAACTATGATTGGAACCTGTGTCATGCCATCTCAGGTGTGTACATTTCATTTCAGTAATTGTCTTCAACATGTTTTGGATGTTGTGTCAACCCTGTTATAGACAGCAGTAACTGAAAAATTGGATAATAAAAATGTCTGGTAAATGGTGCTTACTGTATGTTAAAATCTTTTTGGCCCTTCTCTGTTCTGCGCTCATTTTTAGATTATATGTGTATTAACAATATAATAATTGTAATAATTCTACCACTTTAACTGATTCTCGGGTGATTTTCAGATGTATGTATTATTAAATAATAGCATTTAAATGATCAAGTTTGTCCAAGTATGTCCAAGTCCTTAATATCTTTTTGCACAGTCACAGGGGTAAAATGCTATTTGTTTGACTATTTCTTCCCTGCAACAGGGTTGATACTGTGGTAACAGGGTTGACGGGACAGTTCATTATACTTCACTGTTATCATTGAAGTTACATATTTTGTTTGAAAGATTCATGCTTGTGTTCTATAATGAATCTATAAGGGATATAGTGAGCACATACATTTAAAAAAAAGAAAGAAAAAAAGTGATGTCTACAAACAACCTAATGTGTATTAGAATCAAATTTCTCTGCAATGAACTAGAGCTTAGGTATATCTCCTAAGGAGTTGTAGGAGAATGTATGACAGCTGTGCACTTGAATGTTAGTGAAAATGCCATAGGAATGATACATTTCAAAATGAGGGCATTAACAGTCTATCAATATAATAACAACAGTTTTTTCAACAGTTGAAGACAAAGATTTTGATTAAATTTAACACCTCAACTGTAAAAATGCATGGAAATACGAGTACTCATCCTTGAATCCAAATATCCCCAGAAAAACGTTAATGTTACTGAACTGTCAGAGAACAGTTTACTGTGCGATTTCAGGCATAGTCTGACATAGAAGACATTTCAAACATTTTTAGCCTCAGACTTAAAATCCTTTGTACCAGAATCTCAACCTCTGAATTACCCAACAAGCTCCAACCATGCACTCAAAAGGTATATGAATGGCAGAATGGTAGTATACATTTTTTTATATTTGCTATATACTTAACCCCTAAAGTAGCACTCCTTTTCTTTACACAAGCTTGAAAATGAAATACCCAAAATAAAATGGCTACTATTCTTGAACCCTTTTGACTATAGGCATAGCCCTGGTGTCTTCTGAAAGGCGATCATTTGAAGTTCAGACACAGTGGACATTAAAGATTTTCTGTATTTGAGTGGATACAGATTATTGTAGTGGTGCCTGGCACCCTTAGGAATACAAGCAGAACACCAGCCAAAACACTGGTCAAATCCCATCAAATTTGATGACAATATCACCAAAAATGAGTATTCCGCATAGTTTTTTCTAAGCTACGTCTAGGCAGTTTTCCAAAAGGGACATTTAGAGACTCCGAAAGGACACGTGGAATCTAAATGGTATTATGAGTCTTATGACGTGTAAAATACTGCATTTTGCTTACTAAAGTATACAACACTGAATACATCCTTTAAAAAAAAAGTGTTTGCACTTCCCCTGCCTGTCGCCCTCCCCCTATCTCTGTCTCTCCTTGTGCTCTGCTCAGATTGCATTATTGTACTTATCTTCTAGATGCTATCTTGTATACTAATATATGTACTGAGGTCAACAAGTCAAACACATTCCACAATTTCACATGCTATTTATTATTCAAAAGCAAGCTGTGTTGTCTTATGAAAGCCTAACAAACTATGCACCTTTAGAAACTTAATGTCATTAGCTAAAATGCTTCTCAGTCGTTATTTCAATACCATACCACTAGCCAGTTCTAGGCTCAGCTGAATTTATACTGTATTTTTTGCTCATGGATGGGGATCAGGCCTCTATTGTGCAAATGGATTACCAATACTGGTCAGATTGTGAAGTGAAGCATAGTGTCAAAAGCTGCACGCAGACACCAGGGTTTCTAAAAGCTAACCTGTAAACTGAAAGCTACCCAAACAGGCAAAAATACTTCTCCCAATAGGAAGGAATAAGAGAGACCTGAAAACTACCCCACTGGGTGAAACACTTCTCTTAATGGGAAGGCAAACTTAAATCTATCCAAAATGGCCGGAAAGACAACCTGTTGTAGCAAATAAATTGAATTCCACTACAGAGACGGATACTGGATCCGAGAGACAGGTGAAAATAAATGAATACTCTAACAAAGGGAGAGTTAGACTCCCATAAATGCTGCACAAACGTTGCACAAACACTACACAAACACTGAGAACCAGCAATACCGTTTACTGGCTTGAACATAACGAGAATTACACAGGAGCATCAGAGTGCTGTGAGAGGAGGGTTTATCAAGGGTGCATGCTGATTGCAGAGAAATGATTGCACCTGTGAGAAAATAGGCTGAAAAGGCTGTCAACCGACGACACCACCCTCCAGTGGTCCAAACAGGTACTGTAATGTGACACAGATAAGCTCGTTCATGAGCTCTTCTTGTTCCAGAGAGCCGATACAAAACGTAGATAATAGCATTCCTACGTACAAGTACTTTTCTATAAGTATGCAACAGCAAAATTGACAACAATGTGAATTCCTCCAGAGAAATTTTAAGTAAACAATGGACATTCTATTGATGTTTCTCCAAGTCAGCAGATGCATTTGGCTTGCTGGATCCTTGCTGTGAAAAGGATAATGACATTACCTTATTTCGGGCAGTGCATTTCCACATTTCCAAAATGCAGAGAAGGCAATGCTTGTTTTGCCACCCACATGTTACAAAATAACTGTTGTCACTAAAGCAATGGCATCTTAAAATAGGTTATACACATAGAACCGTGAGTTTTAACACTCAAACAGTATATCCTGTTACCATAGTGATTGAAAATTCCACCGTTAAAAAAGGAATGAATGCAAAAAAAACACATTGTCCAAGCCATGTTTTTGCAGCTGTTTCTATAAAATGGTAAAACATACAATATATGCATTTAAATACCATGAAATAAAATACGATTGTCTGCACTTTTGTCTCATAACATAACACAATGGTGAGAACAAGGTATTCAGCCCAGTAATGCTTGCCTTTTCCTACCACTAAAGTGTACCTACTGCTAAGTTTCCCTAAAAGCTAAATAGTATCTAGCACCATATCAACCCAGGTCTTGAAAACCCCTAGTGTTTCTCCCACAACTATACAGTGACCACTCTCTGTGTGAAAAAATACTTCCTAATATCTGTGCGGAATTTATCCTTTGCCAATTTTAATTCATGCCCCCTTGTTCTGCTAACCAAACTCACCCTGAAGAATCGCCTGTACTTTGTTAATCCCTTTAAAAGCCTCAAATGCCCCCTAAGTCTCCTCTAACTAAGCTTAAAGAGATTAAGTTTTAGATTTTCCTCATAACTTTTATCATTTATACATGGAATCAATCTGATTGCCCTTCTCTGAACCTTTTCCAGCACCTCTATATCTTTGCTATATTCATACCAGATCCCCAGAACGGCACACAGCACTCTAAGTGTGGTCTGAAAATGGTATTCAATATACCTTCCTTAGATCTATACTCAACACTAAGGCTATGTATCCTAGCATCCTGTTGGCCTGTTTTACTGATACAGCACATTGAAACGAAAGTCACAGGAACATATGGTAAATGGTTGGTATTTATATAGCGCCTTTATCCAAAGTGCTGTAGAATTGATGCTTCTCATTCACACATTCATACACACACACACAACGATTGCCGATCGGCCGCCATGCAAGGCCCCAACCAACTCTTCAGGAGCATTTTGGGGTTAGATGTCTTGCTCGGGGACACTTCAACACACCCAGAGAGGAATCGAACCGGCAACCCTCCGACTGCCAGACAACTGCTCTTACTTCCTGAGCCAATATCGCCCCGTATACCATATACATATGGTATACAATGCAATGAAAAGGTGATTGTTTGGTGAAAATGTTTAAAATAAACAAAAATAATTTACACATGAATTTAGGGTAAACAGGGTTGACATGCTTGCCCCCCTTGGTCAAATATTATAAAACATCAAAAATAGTAAATTTGAAATTTGAAAAACTTACTTTGAACATTGTCTTTTTGTTACACATGACATGATGCTTTTCCTGTGATTTATGTAGCTTGAGGAATGTTCCATTATTTTTCAAGAGTATTTTTGTGAGAGTAACAGGGTTGACATGGAATTAAGTGACAAGTAAAAATAGCTTTTTAACAATTATTATATTGATTTCATAAAAGTAAAATTTAACAATATGAAGACACTTAAAACTTTATCCGAAGGGGAAGTTTTAAATATATTCTGTGTCTAACTAATTACAATTGTTCAATTGAATGAATATATTGAGGATGCAGAGATAACATATTTAAAAGAGTTTATCCACAGGTGCTTGTCAGTATGAGCCTGCTATATGGCTGCAGAGTTCAGGGGAGTCAGTGCCCCTGACACTTTGATCCAAAGCAACTTATAGTTGATTGCCTTTCTCGTTCACACTGGGGCTTGAACCAGCAACCTTCTGGGTCTTCGCCCTGTACCTTAACCGCTACACTGCAGGCTGCCCATTAGCCCTGCGAGTATAGCGCTTTACTGTAAGTCTAGCAATGCCACATTCATAATACATCAACAGCCAGCTAGTTTGCCAGGTGGATAGGTAAAGATAGTGACACTGTGTTTATTATGACTGCATTGGTGCTTTTGCAGTTTTGCATAATATCAGCATAAACACAGAGGGAGTACATAAAGTAGACCTAATAAAAATGTCTCCACACATTAATTCCAGCCATTTGTTAATGTCGTCCTCCCAAACCCAAATCCTCTGAGGATGTAAAGGATAGATTTTTACATCCAATCTGATCAGATTTTCTAATGTTATGTTCCCTGGCAGGCATTTCTGTTAGTTTGCTCAGCCAATCTTGACAAAGAGAAAATCTGTCTGGACCAGAAGTTTTTCATGCAGCACCAATTCTGCTGATTTACTTTACCTGAAATAATGTGGCAGCATATGTAAAGAAATGTATACATTTCCCCTATATTATTGATCTGCTTCGCTTTACCTTTAGGCATAGCTACAGGTGCAACGTGCAATCACCAGTTGACACTCACGCCAGATATTGTGACGGACAGCTAAGTCTAATTATGTCACAAAATTTGGCTTTTTTTGTGCACGACTCTGTTGAATAAACTTCTTGCGTCACATCGTTCGTTTGTTGTGATGCATAAATTGTCAGGGAAATATAAGCTACACTGCTCAAATCGCATGTTAAATGTAAATATTGAACTCAATCATGTAGGCTACGCACTGATAAACTGGCACACTTGTAGAAACATAAATAATGAGGCAAGATAAATACTACTGGGATGAAAATAACCGTAGATAGCCTACGGACAATATAATCCTTGCAATATCAAGTTATAGAAAGTATCATATCACTACCGCGCGATCTGTTCGTGATAATAAACACTGTAGGAAAACGCATGGTGCACGTTCTGAAATGTGGAACAAGAGTTTAGAAACAATTATGTTTTACAATTCAGCTTTAAGCTATTACTCAACGGGGGACATCAGCTCAAGACTAAAGTTTTGAAATAAATAGTCTACCGAACATTAACTAACTGGCGTGGGCTCTTTGTCTCCCGAGGAACTTTAAATGTTGAATAAAAATGTGCATAAACCGCTTAAAAACCTGACCGGTTGCATGGATATCTTTGCGCACGATGCCTGCAACATCACGGACGGCATGAAAGACTTACCTTTATCCAGAAGTGATTAGCTGGGCTATTGAGATTCCACAGGTAAAAATAAATTATAGTAGCCTATACGTTATATACGTTATAATATTTAAAATGTATCCCACTGAGGAACTTCTGTATGTAAGTACCCAATAAAGCCCGTTGAATCTGCCCGAATCTGCACCAAGACCGAACTGAAAAGAAGCTCACATAGCATTACTTGCGTACCATCTTTCGCTGTAACCAGGTAACGGATCTCGTGCTTGGAGGGGTGCTTATGCGCGCTGGGGTACTGAAATAAATCGTCGTTGCTCCTGTGTTTGAGTGGGTGCGACCGCATGTCTGTCTGCACACCCGGTCGAGTATAATTGTGTTTAATTGTGTGAAAACCAGTTCACTTAAATGATCACTCTGAGATATTAGTTATATCCAATTATTTGGTCATGTCGGTGTAGGATTGAAATGGTAACACTGGGGAGAAGATAGGCGCCGGAGGTGTTCGGAAATCATCTGGTGGTATTTCTGGTGGTAAGAGATCACAATATTCACCCAGATTAAATTAATGTGTTTTCACATATAGTTTCTTTAAAGTGTAATAAACACTGTTAGTTTAAAGTGAATCAGAAAGTGAATCTGCGGCAAATTAACTTTTTTTGTGCTCACATGAAAGAGGACTCAGCTCTCTTTCTGTTCAACTAAAGCATTGATGAGGTCTTAGACCACCTGTTGTTCACACAAACAGCCCGTTTGGAATCGCACCCACATGGATTATGGGCTGGGTTTTAGATAAGTGGTACGCAAGTATGAAGTAAAGGCATTAAAGGCATGGAAATTTTATGTCCTAACTAAAAATAGGTAGGCATACTCACCATTATCACATAAAATTTCCTTGCATTTCAATCTCTTTGATGTTAGTGTGTACTTGTGTACCACTTACGTCAACCCCTGATTATGGGTAATTTTCTTCAAGATGGCTGCTGCAGGTGTGTTTACCATTTGGTTGTGCTACATTTTGAGGACACTGATAAAGGACCACACAGCCATTCTGCTATTTCTTTTTAGAAAGATATGCTCAGACATCGCTGCAGCTGGGTAGAATCAATGTATAGCAGGCCTCCAGGTATTGAAGTCTACAGCAAAACCCCTGCCCGCTTTGTGTTACTTATAGTTTGGTTTATCACAGAGAGGTTTCAGTGTTCACGTTATCCACCAAAAATGCTATGTCATCAGTCTGAGTCCACTTGAATGGCTGAATTGAACCAAGTATGAAAACACCCTAACTGGGACCAAACTCCAATCCCACATATGAGGTTGGAAAGGACATACTATTACAATGCAAACAATTGCCAACCCAAAACTGACAAAACAACATACTGTATAAGTGTAACTGGTTAGCATAGTCTGCTGTCTAACCAAATATTATCCCAATTTGATGATATGAATAGCACTTAGTGGGTGTTACAGTTCAGGGACCCGGTTCCTTTGACTCAGTTCCCTAATTGGATTCGTTCTTGGATTCGTTCACCAGTTCCAGTCCCTTTCAACTTCTGGTGAATGAGAACAAGAGTTGACTGGGTCCGACTCTGACTTACTGGTTCCAGTTCCTTCACGGATTTGGTCCTTCAAGGATTCAGTCCTTGCCACATTGCATTCATTTCGAGGACTGTTTCGGTCACCCCGATGGGAGGGGCTCAGAGATCACACCCCTCTCAAGAGGTTCAGTGCTGTCATTGGCTGCTAATGCCTACGGACTAGAGCTCATTGGTGGAAATGGTCAAATAGGAGGAGTCGCTGCAGTTTCAACAGTTTCCCAAGTTTAATTACTGAGAGATGAACTCAAGGAACAAATCCGACATTGGAGGTGAGTCCGTTCCTTTTGTTTGCCAAAAGAATTTGTTGAAAAGGAACTAATCGTTCACTAACGACACACCACTAATAGCACTAGATCCTGAAACATACATACTCTATCACATTGGAAACCAGCACTGTATCTTTAAACAGAGAGAACTCCTGGAATTGCTAACTTGACATCAGTATCTAAACAATGTACAAGCTCCTAATAGAAGATAATTGATTCGTATATAAAACATTGGCACAATTACTTCAGCCAAGCCAAATGGTGAAAATATTATCAGGGCCGATAAAAGGTGCAGACCCAGTGACCACAGCCCCACAGCTGAAACAGGTAGCCACAGCTCAGACTGGAGAGATAAAGCCCTGCTGTCCAGTGAGTCCCCTGCTAATCCAAGAGCGAGCAGAGATATGCCCTGAAGGGGTGGAGGAGAGAGAGATTGCGGTCATGGAGTGGGCTGGGGGTGGGATAGCTTTGGTTGGTGGAATTGCGGCCGCAATGGGCACTTATGGTTTCAAAAGGGTGCTTCTGCTGTGTGAGGGGAAGGTGCGTGTGCTTATTCATTGTTACAGTACAATTGTTACAGTATCTTGGTCATTGTTACAGTACAATTGTTACAGTATCTTGGTCATTGTTACAGACCAATTGTTACAGTATCTTGGTCATTGTCACTGTACCATTGTTGCAGTATCTTGGTCATTGTTACAGTACAATTGTTATGGTATCTTGGTCATTGTTAGAGTAAAATTGTTGCAGTATCTTGGTCATTGTTAGAGTACAATTGTTACAGTATCTTGGTCATTGTTAGAGTACAATTGTTATGGTATCTTGGTCATTGTTAGAGTACAATTGTTATGGTACCATGGTCATTGTTACAGAACAATTGTTACAGTATCTTGGTCATTGTCACTGTACCATTGTTGCAGTATCTTCGTCATTGTTACAGTACAATTGTTATGGTATCTTGGTCATTGTTAGAGTAAAATTGTTGCAGTATCTTCGTCATTGTTACAGTACATTTGTTACAGTATCTTGGTCATTGTTAGAGTACAATTGTTATGGTATCTTGGTCATTGTTAGAGTACAATTGTTATGGTATCTTGGTCATTGTTAGAGTACAATTGTTATGGTATCTTGGTCATTGTTACAGTACAATTGTTGCAGTATCTTGGTCATTGTTACAGAACAATTGTTACAGTATCTTGGTCATTGTCACTGTACCATTGTTGCAGTATCTTGGTCATTGTTACAGTACAATTGTTACAGTATTTTGGTCATTGTTAGAGTACAATTGTTATGGTATCTTGGTCATTGTTAGAGTACAATTGTTATGGTATCTTGGTCATTGTTACAGTACAATTGTTATGGTATCTTGGTCATTGTTACAGACCAATTGTTACAGTATCTTGGTCATTGTCACTGTACCATTGTTGCAGTATCTTGGTCATTGTTACAGTACAATTGTTACAGTATTTTGGTCATTGTTAGAGTACAATTGTTATGGTATCTTGGTCATTGTTAGAGTACAATTGTTATGGTATCTTGGTCATTGTTACAGTACAATTGTTATGGTATCTTGGTCATTGTTACAGACCAATTGTTACAGTATCTTGGTCATTGTCACTGTACCATTGTTGCAGTATCTTGGTCATTGTTACAGTACAATTGTTGCAGTATTTTGGTCATTGTTAGAGTACAATTGTTATGGTATCTTGGTCATTGTTAGAGTACAATTGTTATGGTATCTTGGTCATTGTTACAGACCAATTGTTACAGTATCTTGGTCATTGTCACTGTACCATTGTTGCAGTAGCTTGGTCATTGTTACAGTACAATTGTTGCAGTATCTTGGTCATTGTTAGAGTAAAATTGTTGCAGTATCTTGGTCATTGTTACAGTACAATTGTTGCAGTATCTTGGTCATTGTTACAGTACAATTGTTGCAGTATCTTGGTCATTGTTAGAGTAAAATTGTTGCAGTATCTTGGTCATTGTTACAGTACAATTGTTACAGTATCTTGGTCATTGTTACAGTATAATTGTTACAGTATCTTGGTCATTGTTACAGTACAATTGTTATGGTATCTTGGTCATTGTTAGAGTACAATTGTTGCAGTATCTTCGTCATTGTTACAGTACAATTGTTACAGTATCTTGGTCATTGTTACAGTACAATTGTTATGGTATCTTGGTCATTCTTAGAGTAAAATTGTTACAGTATCTTGGTCATTGTTACAGTACAATTGTTATGGTATCTTGGTCATTGTTAGAGTAAAATTGTTGCAGTATCTTGGTCATTGTTACAGTACAATTGTTACAGTATCTATACATGGACATTCCTTATGTAGTTTCAGCACTGGCAAGGTTAATGCATGGTGTCTTTACTTACCAATAATATGGCTGCAGTGAGCTCCATATTGTTTTGGACAAATACATACATTGGATCTGTACATAGATTCATAATCAAACCATTCACATGTGGTCAAAAAACATTTATTAAAGTGCATTTTATTAAATGTTTCGCCATGTACTTTCATTCATATCATATTAAGCATATAATTTCTACATGCTGAAGCCAAAATGTATTAAAATAGCCTTTAATAAAATTAAATGATTGCAAGTGTGGTGAACAGAGAATTATGTCTTTGTCCCAAACATTATGGAGTTCACTGGGGCGACATGGCTCAGGCAGTAAGAGCAGTCGTCTGGCAGTCGGAGGGTTGCCGGTTCGATCCCCCGCCCGGGCTGTGTCGAAGTGTCCCTGAGCAAGACACCTAACCCCCAAATTCTCCTGATGAGCTGGTTGGGGCCTTGCAAGGCAGCCAATTGCCGTCGGTGTGTGAGTGTGGGTATGAATGGGTGAATGGAGAAGCATCAATTGTACAGCGCTTTGGATAAAGGTGCTATATAAATGCCTGCCATTTACCATTCACTGTGTTATTACATTAATATTATTACATTAATGTATTAGCATACGGTACATTTTATTTTCTATTGAAGGTTGTCTGATGAAGAAGAGGAGAATGTACTGTATGTGAGAACTGTTAGCCAGCTGGACAGAGGTTTGAATAGGAAGAAAAGCAAAATAGACATTTCTATTTTTTAACTTGAACGGAATTTTCCTCTCCGCCCACAGCTTGAAAATGACTGTAATTTTTGTCCATTTTTTTTGGACATAAATTTTCTTCCACATTGTGTACTGTTGAACAGAGTGTATGTGTTGAGTGTACGCAGGTAAGCACTCTGTTCTGAGCCCAGGTCAGCCACTGAAACATTTTTATGGCTGAAGTCTAAATGAGTCACAATATAGCTGGTTTAGACCACCACTTATCAGCTTACCCTTTCATTCCTGAG
This sequence comes from Conger conger, assembly GCF_963514075.1. Taxonomy (NCBI): domain Eukaryota; kingdom Metazoa; phylum Chordata; class Actinopteri; order Anguilliformes; family Congridae; genus Conger; species Conger conger. Next base: position 74,597,357 of record NC_083761.1, read on the forward strand.
GCAGATGGTAACTTTAATGGTCTCCTTGTCAGTCAGTCAAAAAATGCAAAAAGTCTTTAGAACATTCTCCATGTTGACGCAAGAGAGATGTGTTTTCAGGGGCACACAATATACAGTAAGGTTATGTCCTGGGACACTGCAGGCTTTCATGAGTCAAATGTTCACAATCCTTTTGAAATCCTCCTTTGAGAAAATTTGAATGAACTTAAAAGGTCCAATGATCAATAATCTGCTAACCACCAAATGACTGGAAGTCCACTGTAGTGTGCACAGATGCACAGAAGTAAAATACAATACCAGGGTTAAAGCCATCAGTGTTTGTTCCCTGTATGTTTGAAATTATGCCATTGTTGCATGGAAAATACAAAGGGTAACCTAATTAATGGCCAATCAATACTGCCAGCAATTAGTGCAACATTTACATATCCCACACAAAGCAATTGCATTTTCAAAACTAATGAAGAATGGGGTTACTGGAGGTTGCATGACAGTCTGCTGTAACATAGCTTTCCTTAAGCAAGAGGAGACCTGTTGTCTTCCATAATGTAATACGTAACTGACATAGCAGGACAAAGTAGCTTCACATAAAGGGAAAACATTAATCCCATTTTACCATACAGAAATGGAAGCAAATGCCAGTCATATGAATATAGGAAATGCATAACCTGTGCAGTACATATATATGCACCCACTGTACATCTCCTGTTTGTAGTTATTACTATCTCTGGCTTTTGATGTTTCCATTTATGCGTGGTAAAACATGAAGTCTTCACGTTATACACAGTCTGCTTTGTATTCATCTGACGGTGTGTCATTTTACCCATCATCCTTCTGCTCCCTTAGAAAGATGTCCTGTGAACATTTAGAAAACCACTGGCAAATTGGTGTAATCATATTGTAATTGGCCGCCCCTATTTGCACACTTTCATTTCTTTTCTCCATTCAGTTTTTCCACCCATTCTACCCTTTTTCTCTTTGTTTTTCTCAGTGTCTAAAATTGGCAGCAGTGACTGTCTGTCAGAGAGAGAAAAAGCGCTCTTTCATTCTTTCACTGAAGCTGAGGTTTCCGAGTTGTGTGCAGAGGCAGTGCGGCTGACAATGGATCGTAAATAGATATAAATGTCCCTTGATAATGACTTATATGTCACGCTCAAGTCTGTTTAGTGTCACTGCAGCTGTAGTATTATTTCTTGCCTCCTTGTCTTCAAAATCTGTGCCAAAAAAATAAAAAATGTTTAAGAAATGCAGGCAAATGTTGAGGAAAACATCTATCCAGCCTGTTCAGTGCCCTCAAGGAATTACAGTCAGCTCCTGACTGAAACAGTCCATTATTCACTTCTTAAATTGTATCACAATCATGCTGATCCAGTCTGCCAGTGGACCCTATACAGTTATGTTTTATACTTTCATTCTATCATCTATGATTCTATGATTTCACGATTCTACAAGCAAAGGTAATGCTATCCATGTGTACTCTCTGGTCACTTGATTTAGCTTTCCTGTCTGTAGGCTTTTATAAATCAGCCATACATCTGTCAGACTCTGTCAGACTATCCGAGACTGGGATAAACCCCTCTGTATTTTAAACAAAATAAACCAATTGCATTTTGACCAAAGGGCAGGGTTTGTGCCCTTTGAAAGTCTCCACCCAGCGACAGCAGGCTTCACTACACATGGTCCAGTGATGCTCCACTGCAATCCAGTGTGTAGTTGATAAAATGGAGAGGGCCTTAATCCAACTCAGACAAAAAGGGGAGCCCCAAATTTTAGATGGGAGATAGCCACAAGCAGTGCGGAGATGGGCCATTTGTTCTGGAGACCTTTTCCACTATCTCATTTATTATATTACTATTACTTCTGCATGGAGGACTTTGTACAGGCCTCCACTGCAAAAGAGGTCAGGCGATCTGCCATGCCGGATAATGGCCACGGTGTCTGAACCGGGTTGACCTGGCATCAGCTGTGGTCTGGAGGAGACTGTAGACCATTTATTTCCTGACTGACCCAGACTGCTTTCACTGTTTCAGTTCTTAGGGCATATACTGCATCCACTGAGGTTTGATTTTTTTTTTAGTTGGGTTTCTCATGACAACGAGAAGTATAGTGCAGCTGTTCATTTTGTGTCCTGGAAGCACCAACTGAAGGGAGTGGGGCCGACAGATGTGTTAATGTGGCTGCTTTTTTGATACGGCTGGAGTATTATTTGCTGTTAAATTATTTGCCTGATGTTGAAGATAAGTGTAGGTTCTATGTATAGTTGTGGGTATATGAATAATTTTGAGTTGATGTTTGAGTTTTTACTGTTCTGTTATTCTGTCTGGTTGGTTCCTTTTTCTGTTTGGTTTCTTTCTCTTGGTTACGGTTTGTTTTTGGACTGCTGCAGAATGATTTTATTAGTCATTAATGATTAATGACTAATAAAAACAGGGCTTTTAAAGTCAAAAGTCTCTCTCTCTGTCTCTGTCTTTCTCGCACACACACACACACAAACACACACACTCTCACTGGCACAAACATACAGGCCCCGCGTGGACACACATGCACACGAAAAACTCTGGACTATGGTTACACAGACACCCCACGCACACACCTTATTCACACATGCTGGGGTGTCAGTATGCAGATAGAGCCCCCCCTCTCCAAGGAATAAATCAGGATTGTCCCATAAGGTCGTTGAGAGAGAACAGCTGAAAGAGGTGGCATGGATGACAGGAAATGAAAGGAAACACTTTACAACAAGGTTCCATTAATTGGCATGAACTAATGTAGTAGCGAACTAACTACTACTGAGAAGTTAATCTATACAGCTCTGTTAATGTATATTGCACATCATTAATTCATGTTGACAACTACATTAGTTGCCAATTCATGAGCCTTATTGTAAAGTGTAACTAATGAAAGTTAGGATTGTTTGTTTAATTGCTGTTTCTCCTTGTTACATTAAATACATTAATGGCATTTGGCAGACGCTCTTATCCAGAGCGACGTACAGTTGATTGGACTCAGCAGGAGACAATCCTCCCCTGGAGCAATGCCGGGTTAAGGCCCTTGCTCAAGGGCCCAATGGCTGTGCGGATCTTATCGTGGCTACACTGGGGATCGAACCACCGACCTTGCGGGTGCCAACCACTATGCTACAGGCTGCCCTGTTGCAGTATATACATTTTTAGCTATAGCACTCAAGCTCTGCGCATGGAGTTATACCCACATATTTAAGGGGTTTAGCCTAGACACACAGGCACACATTCACACCATCACACATGTCATGCAATCCTCCATCCTTTCCTGCAGAACAGTGTGATCACCATTACCTTCTCCCCTGGACTCTAGGGGGGTGAGCTCTGACTGTACTTATTTACATTTATAACACAGAGGGACGGGTCATTACTGAATAATAATTTGATGAGCGTGAAAGCTGGTGGATTCACAGTGTGTCAGATGCATTAAGAATCACAAGCTATCGGTTTTTCATAGGTCGTCCTTGTCAGTTGGTAATTAACATCAGCTTGCTGGAAATAGTCACCTGCTTTTGGGTAATTTTCAGAATTTCAAATGATATCATGATGTCCTCTCTTCTTTTCTGTCTAAAGTCTGTAATTGAAAGCAAGCCTAAGCCAGAGTGACATTATATGTTTTGTACAATCACACCTGCCAAATGAATAAATGTATATGTGAACATGTCATCTTTATATGAACAGGTACAGCAATGGAATGAATAAAAATGGTAATATTATGTATATACAATTATTTGATATATTATTTGAAATAGGGTAATAGGCTAAAGTAAAAATAAAATAAAATGAGCAATTGCCTCACTTCCGAAATTATGTTTCGCCATTTCCCCAAACACATAATTCACTGGTTCAGTTCCAGCAGACTGGCCCCGTGCCGTCTCTATCCATCCTTCTGCATGGCTACCCTGAGAGAGACGCCATTGATATTGACGTGTACCTGCTGCAGTGTCTGTTGACATTTACCGGCATGTCATACATCATGTATTGAAGTAGACTTCTAGCTGGGAGAATGCCTTTTCCCAAGAGGGAATCTTCAGCATGCTTGAGCTGGTCGGCACAAAAGCGGCTTCAGGGCTTCTTGCCTTAAAGTTCAAGAATTATCCTTCCTCCTCAGCATGGTATCAATTTCTTACATGGTGAAAAACTCAAGAGACATACGCAATATTGAGAGATCAAACACATCACCTATAAAAGCCACCGCTCAAAAACCTACCGCATTCCGTGAAAGATGCATATAGTTTTGGACATCAGAACATTCTTGTTTCTATGACAGATGGGAAAATCAAGTGGTCTCGAAGAGCCCATATGGAAAAGGTGTATATAGTACATGTAAGAATGTAATGTATCATGTAAAAAAGTATAGTATAAATGTGACATTAAAATTATTTACAAAATATATTATAAATCAGTCGGTCTTACATATGCGGTGTGGAGATAATATAATCATTTTATATATAGACATATGTACACATTTAATAAAATTTAGAAATCTTCATAAAATAGTTTAGAGGTCCTACATCTAATAATGTACTTGCTTGATATGAATGAGTGGCCATACTGTAGTTTACTGTCAACATGTTAGGCATATGAATGTATGTTTACATATGAATATTCAAATCTTACCCTGATTATGACAATAGTCTGACTACTGAAATTCTCATGTAAATGCCTTTATCTTGTTATTTTTATTGGTGTATGGTCATAATTGGTGCATTCAGAACATGATAAAAGTACCTTGATTTTCTGATTTCTTGGTGCATGGGTGGCCTGTAGCATAGTGGTTAAGGTGAATGATTGGGACACACAAGGTTGGTGGTTCTAATCCCGGTGTAGCCACAGTAAGATCCACACAGCCATTGGGCCCTTGAGCAAGGCCCTTAACCCTGCATTGCTCCAGGGAAGGATTGTCTCCTGCTTAGTCTAATCAACTGTACGTCGCTCTGGATAAGAGTGTCTGAAAAATGCCGATAATGTAATGTATATATCATGTCTTAGTCCAATTTACTTCAGCTTTTGAAACCTGCTCATGTCAGGTAGAAGTGAAAGATTCTGGATAAAAATAAGTATAGCTGTTCTGTACACTCATTTGTTGAACAAAGGCTGATCAAATTGATGTAAAAGCAGTCGCCTGGCAGTTGGAGGGTTCCTGGTTCGATCCCACCTGGGTGTGTCAGAGTCTCCCTGAGAAAGATACCTAACCCCCAATTGCTCTCAATATTGCTGTTGCTGTGTGTGTGTTTGCGCACGTGTGTGTGAATGGCAGAATGAGAGGCATCAATTGCAAAAAGCTTTGGATAAAATGCAGTCCATTAACAATTGTACACAATAATGCAAATATCCCTGAATTAGTACGCATGTAAAATAAAGATTATTATTATTTTGTTTATTCCATATATTAAATTATATTTATAATCATTACAATACAAAAACAACAAATTTAGCCTGAAAGACCAACAAGATGCAGGCACTAACTACACAGATGAGCACACCTGTCCACTCAAATAACAGATATTTGGCCACCAGGTTGACAGTCTTTGTGTGGCAAACTGCAACAGGTTATTCAAGCCTTAAACTGTGCATTGAATGTGACATTCTGGTATACTTCAGAGCAGTTACATTACGAATAAAAAGATGGCTCAAGCTATGAAAAAATAAATAAATAACACATGACAATCAGACCAATAATTCATGAGAAGATTTTTTTAATGACAATTGAAAATGGTGGAAAATCCAAGTTTATATGAAGATTATAGTCCCTTGAGGCAAATGAGCAAAATGTAAAATGTGTGCAATAATCCATTAGGCTCTGTATTTGGCAAAAATTATTATTTACGATGGGAAAAGATATGAAATGAAAATGACAAAATATTGAGTTAATTTACATTTAATTTCCTGTGTAAATGTATTACTAAGAAACATAGTTTTATTCTAGATGGCATGCATAGATATCCCTGAAATAATATGATTTAAAAGGGTAAACAATCCCTGTATGCATGAAAAGCACCTAATTAACAGCTTGTTACAGTTCTAAGATTGCAATTATGGTTGGAAGAAAAACCCAGAATGTCCTTATTTTTATATTTATCTTGCTATATTTTCTAATAGTAATTGTTATATTGAATGTATCTTATTTATTTAATCTCCTACTCTTCCATTTAAACTACACTTGTGTGCTTCTTTTTACACGGTGTGCTTACACTGTAATTTCCTGTGGGACAAATAGAGTATCTATCTACCTTACAGTTTCCCACCACCAGCCTGCTTTACATTGACTGATACGGGGGGCGACATGGCTCAGGCAGTAAGAGCAGTCGTCCGGCAGTCAGGCTGTGTCGAAGTGTCCCTGAGCAAGGCATCTAACCCCCAAATGCTCCTGACGAGCTGGTCGGTGCATTGCATTACATTACATTACATTATTGACATTTGGCAGACGCTCTTATCCAGAGTGACGTACAGTTGATTAGACTAAGCAGGAGACAATCTTCCAGCAGTGCAGGGTTAAGGGCCTTGCTCAAGGGCCCAACAGCTGTGCAGATCTTGTTGTGGCTACACCGGGATTAGAACCTCTGACCTTGCGTGTCCCAGTCATTTATCTTAACATCTACGCTACAGGCCACCCCATGGCAGCCTTGCATGGCAGCCTTGCATGGCAGCCAATCATTAGTTTACAAGAGCATTCCTTCTCAGTTTCTAGCAAGAAAATGCACTTCAAATAACTGCAATGCTGCATGTACAGTGACTACTTACCCTTCTGTACAGGTATATTCGACTAGATTTAAACAAAATTATAAAAAGACTCAAAAATGTAATCTTATCTTCAGTTGGAAGTATTTCCTATGAGTCTGGGATGCCTCTGTTCAAGGTAAGAAATGGTGCAGCCTCCTGTCTCAACAGAACTAGTAATAGTACAGAAAATCAACAGTGCTGAAAAAAGGTTTGTAAGTGTGGGAGAAACATATCATGAAAACATTGCACGGCCCCATGTCCCTGGCTGAGCCGGATCCAGATCTAGCGCTGAGATTGGGAGAGAAGCTAATCTACGGCGTTGTTGCGAGGTTGTAAAGGGATACGGCGGCTTTGCCCCGGGGGCGGCCAGGCAGAGAGCCCCTTCCTACCGTTCTGCTGTGCGGAGATAAGAACTCATGGAGCCGGTTGAAAGGTGCTGAAAAAACAGCAGCCTTCGTTCGGTGCAGCCTGATTAAATGCCTACACAGATAGGCCTGGCCCAGATTATACTGACCACCCCTGAGCCTTAAAGCATAACTTCACTTCCTCCATATAATGTTGCTGTCGTCATACCTCTCTCTCTCTCTCTCTCTCTCTCTTCAATACAGCTGGGAGAACACACAGGGTCCCTTTGATTTCACATTGCATGCACACTTTATGTTAAAGTATATAATATAATTGCCAACTGTGGTATGCTAGTTTGGAAGTTGATGTAGTCTTCAAGGGTTCTGATTATCTCTGTTTACACTAGGACTCCGAACTGTACTGTCCTCTCAGGTCCTCTTCGCACTTGTACTTGTGTTTGATCTGCACTTCGTTGTACGTTACTCTGGATAAGAGTGTCTGCTAAATGCCATGTAATGTAATGTAATGTAATAATCCTGTAACCCCAAATTATATATATTTCATACACAAGTACTGTAAGTGCTGTAATTGTAGTCGTGCAAATAAATGCACATGTGTATCCGATGAAACATGCGGTATGATGGTAGTTGTTTTAGGCACCTGAAATCGTTCAAGGAAGAAGATTTATTATTGATTATCTATTACTCAATTTAAAAGGAGCACATGCATCAACACTCTCTTCCTGGTTTTATCATCAAACCCCCCTCACTAAACATTTGCAAAATAACTAAGTAACAACTAACAAACTAATTTAGAAGATCAACAGGGTTCTAAAAAGGTGTCGAAAGGCTTTGGGGTCGGTCTCAAAAAGGCAAATGACATGGGCTCAGAGGTCATTTGATTGTGCAAAAACATATGTCATGTCACATATGTCAATGCTTATCGTGACACAGAACCCGATGTACGCATGACATATAACAAAACAACCAATAAAACTGTCCCAATAGATTTGTACCAGCTGCAGGAAAATGCCTGGAAAACTCTGCTCAAAAGGCCTTTTAAAGCAATACATAAAAGCGCACAGCAGGATTAGTGCAGAGATGTAAGACCCGACTGTGCCTGTTCTCAAAGCTGGATTGCTATATGAGAAAGAAAAGACATCATTCACGTCTAAACACGGCATATGGGTATCCAACAGTAGAGAGCACTCAGAACATCTCTCATCAAAGATGCCGGCAAGCTTCCCCGTTCTACAGTAGACTAATATGAACATTTGCCTGTACTGATCGGGGGCAGAAAGAGCTGTTTTTAAACGCGACCTTTATGTTACCAGGAAAGTCCATTAGAAGCGGATTCTGACTCAGCTTGGGCTGAGTGTTTTCACTGGTGGTGGAGTACTGTATATGCCCGGCGAAAAAACTCGGTTTGACCAAAATCAGAGCCGGTCTGGAACCTGACAAACACAAACCCAGTATAGAAACCCAGTATAGCTTCACAGCTGTAATAGTCCCTTATGAACATTCATTCATTCATTCATTATCTTAACCCGCTTATCCTGAACAGGGTCGCAGGGGGGCTGGAGCCTATCCCAGCATACATTGGGCGAAAGGCAGGAATACACCCTGGACCGGTCGCATGTCCATCACAGGGCACACACACCATTCACTCACACACTCATACCTATGGCCAATTTAGACTCTCCAATCAGCCTAACCTGCATGTCTTTGGACTGTCGGAGGAAACCGGAGTACCCGGAGGCAACCCACGCAAACACGGGGAGAACACGAACTGTTAAGCAGTGTTAAACATTCCGACCAGGCTTCTGCATTATTACCCTGGCTTAATGAAAAAAATATCTCTACATATCAACATCGGTTCATCAATATATTACATTATAGTAGAATGCTTCATAAATGGACACAAAATAAGTTCTCAGCAGTGATCTATTAACTTGGCAATTGATGTATCTAGACTGTCAGATCATATAAATGGTGGGACTAATTACAGAAAGTAACAAAAAGCAGAATATTGGTGGAAATCATTCAGAGTACTGCCCTAGATCTCACTGGATTCACACAATTGTCTTTGTGCAGAGAGGAAGAGGAAGTTTATCGGCCAGCAACAATGTGTTTGACTCGGCTGGAGTGCGTTTATACTTTTAGCTAAGGACGACCACAGTCTATGTCGGGTGACAAAAGAACATTCCGCTAATTCAGTTGAGTGACACTGGTCATGTAATTATGGTATGGTACATGAAAATGGTGCCTAACTGCTAAAAAATATTATTATAGTGTTACTTGCAGTCTTGGTAATACTTGGAATAGATTGGCAGGGCATGAAGTAGACATGGACTCTCTTGGGCTTTTCAAGACAAGCTTTGACGCAGTGCTAGAAACTCATCTAAACAGTAAGCAAAAGGACAAACCTATCGAGCTGAATGTTCTGTCAGTAATTCTGATGTTCTTACATTTCATATAAGACCAGGTTATGATGTAATTCAAACTAAACTGTGTGATGCATCATTCAATCTGCCCTTTGGATAATCTGTCTGGCCAATACACACACACACACACACATGCATACAGCCAGAAAACTGAATTCATTTTTAATTTATTCATAATTTATTCATGAGCAAACTTTTTAGCCTAATCAATGGCAGATAATTGGAATTCTCGGTCAGTCTGTTGCAGTTCTTTGCACTGTATTGAAACCTCTCTTTCTCATTTGCAATAACTGACAAATCTATTCACAGAAGCACCTGGAGAAACATTCAATGTAAAACACGGCTCGTTAAAATCCTTCCTGCGTAATGCCTTGGGAGACTATATTAATTCAGTTTTCTGATGGCATCGATTGTTTATGAAAGCATACCTTTCTTCATTATCCTCATAAGACTTTACACTTTACAACCTGAACTAATATAGCTACATATCCTATGTATACAATATAGTATGTAGCATTTGCAATATAATGTTTATAATATGGTATTTATGGTGTTTAATATTTCAATATTCAATATTTTAGTCAGTTTAGCCATAGTAGCTAAGTTGAAATATACTCCATAAAAACAGCACTTAATATACAGTAGATTTTCAAAAAACAAACATTGCAATCTCTCTCTCTCTCCCTGTGTGCTTGCGTGTGCGTATGGCTTGTGTGTGTTCATGTTCTGTAATCATTACAACCCCCTCAGAAAAGATGCAATGAAAGAATGAATGCGCAGTATTTATATAAGGAGAGGCCCCCCCACCCACCCCCGCAGACACGGAGCTAGTGGCAGAGGTGGAGTAGAGGTGTCATGAATCACACAGGGGCAGACTGAACGCTGACACTGCAGGGCCGCTATAATGCCGCGTTATTGGCGTGTGGATGAAGGATCGGTGCGGCAGCGCCCGTGTAACATATCCTTTCTGACAGCCACTGCTGCTTACTGTGGCACCGCTTCTATCTGTCAACTGATGATTATCATGAATGCCATCCGTTAATCACTAAAAATGACATGTACAATTGTGCCTCGGCCATGCATACGCATCACATTGCTGTTAGCAGCGGAGATATACGAAACATTTCTTAGCGTTGTTGCTTATTCTGCTGAGAGAACACACGGGCAGTGAACTGTGAGTGTGTGTGTGTGTGTGTGTGTGTGTGTGTGTATGTGTGTGTGTGTGTGTGTGTATGTGAGTATGTGTGTATGTGTGTATGTGTGTGTGTGTGTATGTGTATGTGTATGTCTATGTGTATGTGTGTGTGTGTATGTGTGTGTGTATGTGTATGTGTGTGTGTGTGTGTATGTGTGTGTGTGTGTGTATGTGTGTGTGTGTGTGTGTGTGTATGTGTGTGTGTATGTGAGTAGATGTGTGTGTGTTCATGCCTGAATGTGTGTGTGTGTGTGTGTGCTCATGCCTGAATGTGTGTGTGAGTAGATGTGTGTGTGTGCTTCACGCTGATACGCGGGTTTATTGCACTTGGCGTCACAGCAGATAAGACGGCGTGGACGCGACCAGGAGGGCGATACCGTGGCAGAGAGATAACACAATCAGCTTCATGGCTGATAAACTTCGGCTCGCAGCGGCCAGGAGAGCAATATGTATTGCTGCATCCGTCTCCTTCGTCTGCCTCACTCTCACCTGGCCGGAGAGTGGCAGCTCTCCATACGTACTGTATGTTTTGCCGTCGGCCATTTTCTCTCATTTCTTACTTTCCTTCCAGGCTCAATAATCTCGATGCTGTCAGCCAAAGGCTGTGCTGTCTTTTCACAGTGTAAATCTTTTATACTCAATCTTATCGCAGCTACCATCAATGCCTGCTACCTCCTTGGATTGGCTTTAATGAAAGGCTGCTTCTATTATAATTTGCTTTCCAGAGTTTCCACACAGACAGTTCATCTATGTTTTCACTTTACATTCCGCGTACTGCCACTGTTGCATGTGTAAAATGAGAGTACACGTTTCGCAATAACTGAAATGTCATGAGAAATTCAAAAAACATGCTTAGCACCTTGGTAAGGGTTATGTTACGCCGCAATCACAGTGTGAATCAGTTCTGCAATGCCATTGGCCCGCAGAGATGTTTAGCAAAAACATACATAGAAACAGGTTTCAACCATTGAATATTCTCACCTTCTGCCCGTGCCGCATGCATGGCAATGGCGCAGGTGGTAAGAGCGGTTGTGCGGCAGTTGGAGGGTTGCTGGTTCGAATCCCACCCTGGGTGTGTCTTGAGCAAGACACCTAACCCCCAAATGCTCCTGACGCGCTGGTTGGTACCTTGCATGGCAGCCAATCGCTGTTGGTGTGTGAGTGTATGTGTGAATGTGAAGCATCAATTGTACAGCGCTTTGGATGAAAGTGCTATATAAATGCCAACCATTTACCATTCATGTAATATTGTAGTCTGGCCTTTTAAATAACATGGATAGGACCAATAGGAATGACACATAGGACAAAGTGTGAATGAAGCATCACCATCATCACCATTTTTCCATTTGAAGGCTAGAGTTCCCTGTATCTTAACTTGTAGGCTGTAAAGCTGAACAGCAAGTCAAGCTCACAACACTCGTGAGCTCTGAAACACACACACACGCACACACACACACACACACACACAAACCTTTTATTGTGCAAAACAGACAATGTTTTGATCCCAGGGGATCTGCATCCCTGAAGAGAAACTGCCTGTTTTGCACAATAAAGGTGTATCTCGGAGCACCTGAGTGCTGTGTGCTTTACAGGCGTTTAAAGGGTTAAATGTGCATAAAGAAAAACACTGCAGAACAACATTGAGCCCATTTTACAGGTGAAGGCGTAGCTGATTCTCATAAGAAAATTGCCAAAGCAATCTCTGTACCTCTGAGATATTGTCAGCATTTCAGAAACAAACATGTGGAATATTCTCATTCTTTATGGGGGGAAACAAACGGCAGAGCAGAATTTAATTTTGTGCACAACTGGCCAAAGGAGTCAATAACCTGGAGACTGAAACCCTCCCTCCATGAGAGACAGAGTCTCAGGTGGACACACTACCCACACGGCCATAATTAAACCCATTCAAGAGCCTCAGGTAGACACACTACCCACATGCCCTAATTAAAGGTACAATAGGTTATACATATATCAGTCAAGAGAGGAATTGCAGCAACAAACAAACACGCTCAAACCACAACGCTGTTTATACCACCCCTTCTCTGTGAATGCGCTGATGTTGAAACGCCATTGGCTGTGGCAATTAGAACAAATTTTCAACCAATGAGCTTGAATTATTGTACAGCTATACAATGTTTTGGTTACGAGTACCTGTCAACTGCATATTTTGAAACCCGACTTTAAGGACTATAAAAAGAGAGTGAGTCAGTGAGACTCAATGATAGAAAGGGATTTACAATGTTTTAACACAAAAATCTTCTGTACCTTTAAAGCCAATAAGAGCCTCAGGTGCACACACTACCCACACGCCCTAATTAAACTCACTCAAGACCTCAGCAGCCTGTACTCTCAAAGTCATAAAGCACGCTGAACTTTCTCTACTTTGGGGAATAGCAGAGACACTATCTCACTGGAAATGAGCTCGAAGGGCAATTATACTTTTTCACTACCCTAATAGCTCTGAGACCACAGTACAACAACCCCACTGAGGCGTGTAGCTCTGCATAAGGATACAGCCCTATCTGAACGTCCTCTCACCATCAGTCAGGATCAATGGGCTTCCGCTGAACTTTGACCAAATGCTCACTAATGAAGCCATCCCTCGGTCAGTGTGTGTGCCAGGAGGCTGTGGCCAATGTGGGCAGCGTCCACGGAAGAAACATGGTGCCCACGTGCGTGTGAAAGAACCTGCAGTAGAGATGGCCCAGCAACACACGAGACACACACTGCTTTCTCCTCACATATAGACTGGATGTACAATTTACTACCTGAACATTGCATTTTCAGACACATTTTGAGAATTTGTTTTATGGAGAATCCACAGGAATATAGCAAGGGAAAACAATCAAGAAAAAAAGATACATAACTGGCCATAGCATCACCATGAAAGGAATCTGTTTGCCAGAATGATGCTCACCAGTGACCCCTGCTGGTCAAATGAGCTGTCTTGTAAATAGCTGGCATTTATATAGCACCCTTATCCAAAGCACTGTACAATTGATGCTTCTAATTCTCCCATTGACACACACCAATGGCAATTGGCTGCCATGCAAGGCACCAACCAGCTCATCAGGAGCATTTGGGGGTTAGGAGTCTTGCTCAGAGACGCTTCAACACACCCAGGGCAGGATCGAACTGGCAACCCTCCGACGCCTAGACAACTGCTCTTACCTCCAGAGCTAATATCTTGCATAGATCACTAGTTGTCATGCAGAAAAGGGGACAATGCTTCATGATAGAATTAGATGTATAGCATAAGATGTACCTTTTGAAAGGAAGGATGCAGAAATTTGAATGAAAATTGGTGGCCCTTTCCACATGATGAGTAGGCCATTGTAAGTGCCTCATAATGGATTTTGGAGGCCTTTACATATGACACAGCTGAAGAATGGATTAATTTTGAAGTGTTTTTTACGTACTACTGAGACACTCATCTTTTAAACACGGCCCACATATAATAGCTTTCATTAACCAAGATCAAAGTGCAATCGCATCCGCTGGGCCATTATCACGATAGTGGAAACATGCAAGACAAATTAAAGAAACATTAACGAATTAAAGAAATATAAAACTATAAAACTACGTCAGAACAATGCTGCAATGCAATCGCCGGTGTGAAATGATCCACTGAAATGATGAGACAGCATAAAAATTATGTTCTTCATATCTATTATTGTACATACATGTCTAGTACATCCATCCATCCATTATCTTAACCTGAACAGGGTCACAGGGGGGCTGGAGCCTATCCCAGCATACATTGGGTGAAAGGCAGGAATACACCCTGGACAGGTCGCCAGTCCATCACAGGGCACACACACCCACACACTGGGAGGCGGCAGTGCTACCCACTACACCATCCATGCTGCCCATGAGACAGCATAAAATCTGAATTATGTTCTTCATATCTATTATTGTACATACATATCTAGTACATATTTTTTTATATAAAAAGTAACCTTTCTAAAATTGAATTGATGTGCAAATAAGTGATTTTCAATAAATTGACCAATTGTTTTATTGGAAGCGATGTCTACTCTTTTGATGAAGATTCTAGATTCTGTTGTATTTTTCCCGCACACATGATCACTTCCAAGATTAAAAAATATATTATTACTTTATTAATCACTTTATTTGTAAACAAAAAAACTTTTTGATTACTGGTAGAAACATAAGCAGTGCAGAACAAATATCTTTTGTGCTCTTTAAATAAGATTTTTTTTTTGTGGATACTACTTTCAATAGTTCCTTTAAATATACAGACTTATTAACAGGTATTACAATGGATTTTGCATTAGGGCCCCTCCTGGAACCCAGAACGCCTTACAAATCTTTGCGACAGTGGGGCTTTATTTTGTTCTTCCCGCCGTGTTTTTGCTGTTATGTGTAATGGCCTGTGAGACTATTAAAGGTTCCTGCTGTTACTTTGTTTTTTTTTTGGTTATTGCAAAAGCACAACAACGTCTTTATTTTTTTGCGCGAATTAAGAAACTTTAAAGCAGACAAAAGACGGATTATGTTGTTTACAGAAATGCTTTTGTGCTGAATGAGCTGACCTTTTGCATACAGTGCTGGAATAATGAAGGCAGGTGGCGAGATTTCGGGCTCCCTGCTGGAGAGTCTCGGCCCAGCCTGAGTGGCACATCACTGACCTCTCACACAAGATCCTTAGCGCCCTTCTCATGTGTCATGGAGCGCAGACCACTGCTATACGTCCCTCTAGGGTCTTTCAGCGAACGTATGGGTATGCACTTTGTTGTACGTCGCTCTGGATAAGAGCGTCTGCCAAATGCCAATAATGTAATGTAATGTAATGTAATGCTATCTGGCCATAGATCACCTACCCCATTTATACCTAACAGCATTCAATGAATCAATAAAGGCTTTAATTAATACATTGTTTATTATTCTGACGTTATTACATTATTGTTTAGATTGTTTTTGATTCTTGCGCCTATATCTTTGTATTACTGTATATCCTTTTTTATAGCTACATAATGTTTTTATATGCTAGTAAATCTTTATACTGAATGGAGAATATATGGTATAGACAGCCTTGTCTTATGTTTATGTTTCGGTTATTTTGAAAGACTACTACTGTTTGGGCCAACAAATTCATTTCAATTCAATTTAACTTTATTTAGACATATAGGTCCATATAAAGTAAAAACAAAGCACAATAGAGTACAAAACCAGGACAAATAATGCAGAGATATGTACGAGATCATGGCAGTTCACATGTCCAGTTATTAAAGCACATACAGACATTAATTCCAATGTTTCCAAAAGCAAGAAGAATACTTTGTGTATACATTTGTACACATATAGTGGAAACATCGCTAGTCACAAAATATGACTTATTCATCTTGGGAGCTTAAGCAAGATTTTGAATGCGTCATTAAATGCCACCTGAAGCTTTTTCATTTTCGCTTTGCTATAACTGCACCGCAGGTGGTCTGTATAGAGCGGAGTACAGTAGACTTTAAAAAGGGCTGATTTAACATCATGCGTACACATATAAAATTTGTATGCCGGCATATTGGCTTGTGCATACACTGGGTCTGCACATCGTCGTCATCACATAAATAATTCCTGATGATGTGACCCAAATATCTTACTCTGTTCACCATGCGATTGGCCTGCCATAAAAAAAATTATTGAAAGTTTTGCTTCTGATCCTCCTTGGTTTTAGGAATCGAGGTGTTGCTTTGTAGTGCAGCTTCTGTTTCTGCTATGACATGTGAGGCTGTGCTGCTGGCCCACTATATTGTTGTATACAATGCCATTTTATCTGTCTACAGTGGCTATGAACTTGTCTGTTACTCTGTAAAGCGTCTTCTGTGACAGTCTTCAGTGAAATGCGCTCTACACGTGACCGTTCATTGAATTGAAGTGTTGTGTGCTGCAATAGAGATTTTACCTGCCTCAGAACTATGGATGTATGTGAGCGTTATAACTAATTATGGACTCATCGGTGAAACAGAAAGTACAAACGCATTTATTTGTGTTAGTACTCATCAGTGAAACAGAAAGTACAAACACATTTATTTGTGTTAATAAATTCACATTAAATACATATACAGTGTGCAGACTTTTCCTTTTTACTTAATATTTATCAGTGCACATTTTTCTGTTAAATAATAAATGAATGAAAATGATGCTCTCCTGTTTAATGGCCCCAGTAATCCAGGACCCACATGCATGGGCATAAGCGTGTGTATAAGGGTAAGCAGAAGGTGCAGAACGTGCTGCACTGCTGTAGTGCGCTTCGTTAAGATGGGATGTATCAAGAGTCTGTATCAAGAGACCTTCAGTCTCATGGATAGGGGCACAACATAGGAAACACTGCCCTCTGCATTACAGAGGAGACATTGACATCTGCGGTACATCTTTAATAATTAATAGCATAAATCATATGCAACAAAGAGTTAGGTACTTGTATAATTTAGGTCTAGCCAATGTGAATATTATACCTTCTGTCTCAACATATTAAAAATCGTAGTTAACATTCAGTATTTTCACACAAATCTGTAAAATGATGTTTCGGGTTGTATGAGAAGACAAAGCCTGACAGCAGGATCCCTGATGTGACCACACCGCCATCTGCTGGCCAGTGAGCAGACATGTTTTGACATTTCTCTGTAACCTCTGAAGAAGAAGAAAGAAAGAAAGAAAGAAAGAAAGAAGATATACTTTTGTGAATCCCACAGGGTCACGTGTCCTCTGCATTTGACCCATCCTAGTTACTTAAGAGCTGTGTGCAGCCACCGTGCGGTGCAGTGTGGGGTTAAGGGCCTTGCCTAAGGGCCCAACAGCTGTGCAGAACTTTATTATGGCTAACTCAGGGCTTGAACCACAAACCTTCTGGGCCCGAGTCACGTTCTCTGGTCACATACTTTGACCACAAGGCCACAGGCTGCCCTTCCCTTTAGAGGTTTAGTCTGCTGGCACACAGATCTCTTGTGCATAAGTTGAGAGAGAAACAAGGGCCACTCCTCCTTATTTTACATAAATACAAAGTGATAATGTTATATTTTATCATGTAGCATTTATCAGGTAGGCTTACTATGGTGTTTGTAGTATCTCACTCCCAGATGCAGGTTATACACAAATACACATATGTACTGTAGGTGCAAACAGAGACAAATACTTTTTCAATGATCTTCAAATGACCATATTAGGTTGTTCCGGTGACCTAATATTGAGGAAACTGAGGTCATGTCCTCGGTTTTTTTCCATGTCCATTTACAAAACCTATATTTAATTACATTACTCATCAGTTTCAATTCTTTAAGGATGGGGATGAATGGTTTTTATATTTCCTCAAATGTCAGCCTAAAGTAAGCCATACATACAGCATTGACACCCTAAAATTAATCCTCAGAAATGACTAAATTTAAAAAGCTTAACTCCAGTCTAACATAACCCAGCCTAGTCTCTTGACCTTTTATATTTCCAGGTTACACCCCTGCCAGTGACTAGCTGCATTAGGGTCTAAATTACCCATTGGCAGTCCCAGGCAACACAAAGTGTTTAGGTTTGTATGTGAAGTATATGAGAACCAGAGGAGGATGTGGTGTGTGAGTCAGAGTTAGTGGGCTCTCTCCTTGGCTCTGACAGTTTCATAAGAGGGTCTGGCTCCACCAATGAGAAGCAGATGAGGAACACCTCCAGTTAAAGAGAAATAATCACACTTTAGTGCACGTACAGACACACACACACACACACACACGCGCACATACACATGCATGCATGCAGACACATGCATGCACACACACATGCATGTGCACGCACACACACTTGTACACACACACACATGTACACACACGCACACACATGCACGGACACACACGCACACACATACATGCATGCGCTCGCACACACGCACACGCACCCTCACACACACACACACACATACATGCATGTGCTCGCACACACGCAGGCCCGCACCCTCACGCACACACACACACACACGCACTCACTTTAGTACAGCAGTAATAACAGACTGCACAGTAAAGGCAGTGATAATGGGTGGAGAGTGTGGGCATCATAAGGCCAAAAAGCTGATCATGGGAAGGCAGTGGTTCAGTGTATCTGTGATGCTGTGAGTTGTGGGGGCATATTAGATATGTGCATCAGCAACCAGGAAGAAAAAAAACATTTTTCGGCCTCAGAAATCCACAAAAATGCCACAAAAACCATCATTTAAAAGTGCATTTTAATAAACTGTGCACAACACGTTTTTAAGTTTGTTCATTTTAAACAAAATTACACATTCAGTAAAGTACTCTCCTTAGAGATCCATAGTTACACAGTCAGAATGTAAGTACTCACCTTAGACATTCATACAGTACTTACACAGTCAGTATGTAAGCACTCTCCTTAGAAATTCATTGTTACACAGTCAGTATCTAAGTAGTCTCCTTAGAGATCCATACTTACACAGGAAGCTACAATCTCCTTGCAATCAGTAGGTATGTATATTCACAGGAGGGTGACAATCTCACGGATGAGAGATACTTACACAGTAGGGATATACTCTCCAGGGAAGGCATTGGTTGTATAACTGATGATCTTCCCCCAGCATAAAGGAACATAAAGGAAGAGAATATAATGAAAGACATGCATATGCATGTACACATGCATGTCTCACACTTTCACACAAACACACACACACAGACACACACACATACACACAATATCATTTTTAAATTTCTTAGTTTAACATTACACTTATTGATTATGAATGTGTCTAAATCCAGCTTTGAATGGTAAAGTCATTAATATACTATGATAATCTCGAAAACTTGAGCTGAAGTACAAAAAATAGAATACAGACAATAATTACTGAGATGGAAGGGGTCACCTCCATTGTGGAGAGCAGTAACTCCAGCACATTTCCAGTAAATGGAAATGCACGAGGGTATTCGATTAGAAAGCACAAATTAAATAAATCAGCAAGTGGGTGCATTAATACAAGAGAGGTCAGTTAAATACATTCAGTCAGGTATGATTGAGAATGTGCTGAACCATAACATGTATATTTGTTCTAAAAGAAAAGAGGCATTACATGTAGCATTGCTATAGGAATTTAAAGTGTTGAGAAAATCTGAGAAATGGGAACTGCAGACAGAAGATAAATGCTGATTGAAAGCTTTGGAAATAAGTGAGTCATGAGCACCTTCATCATGAACTTAAATCTGAATAGTATAAATGCAATTAGATTCATTCAAAATACCATTGATCATATTACAAAACTGTTGAGGTCTCTGAAAATCTTTATAATAGTTAGACTTCACATTTGTTTTAGTCCTGTATGAATTCCTGTTTTTGTTTTAGTCCTGTATGAATTCCTGTATGAAAAATTCCAGGCATCGTCAACATTAGATATGAATTGAAATCTATCATAATAAGTCTGAATAAAAATATCATTAGTAGGGTTGTTATATTGTGTAGCTCTACTACATTTTGGTGGCAATCAGATAAAGCTCCAGACTTAATAATCCTATCAGGATGAGTAACATGAATCCAGGATAAGACACACCAGGACCTGTCATGAACTTAAGTAGGCTCATTAAATAGTAGGGTTAAAGTAAACTGCCTAATACATTTTTTTCACAAGAAGAAGAACGATCAAGCCAGTTGCTGTTAAAGTCACTTTAACTGGAAGTGGATCCAAGTTCCCTGGAGGCCTTTAATCCCATTTTAACCAGTGTCTCCATGGTGACAAACAGTGCCATGTGATTAACAGGAAGTCTGATTGATAAATTCAGCTGCCCTCAGATTTTCCATTGGATTGAGGCCCAGCGCCTGAGCCTCTGCAGAACATAGATTTTGTTGTCACGAAACCACGTGAGGACTTTGAGGTATGCTTCGGCTGTAAAGTCCTACACCTACAGCCAAGTCTAAGCCTTTTGGTAGAGGCAACCTGATTGTCAGCCAGAATTGTAGTATCATATCATCGCCACTGGAGTGCGGTAGACTCTAATACTTGGGATGAGAATGATCAATTACCCCCTCAACAGAATAATGTATATTGAATGTGGAACAATTACCCATCAAGTTGAAAAGTTCGTTTAGTCATTTGAATAAAGTCAACGCAAGCGTTTCGACCGCAAGCGTGCAGACAGAACAACGCAACAGCAATACAGAAACAAATGCTATTATTATTATTATTATAATTATTATTATTATTATTATTATTTTAATTACATGTTTGTACAGCAAAAACAGGTAATAAAATTACGCCAACATCTCACACACGCAAAACACACTCTTTACCAATGGCAGAAATCAAGTAGCCAATGCCATTTGCGTATGCATATGCATCATTTCCAGAAACGGTTGTCCACTTCAGCTCTGATGAACTCTGACGATATGTGGTCTGGGGGAGTGGCCGCGGGGAGAAGCGCAAAGAAAGTATACACAGCTGGTGAAGGAAGTTTTTCGATAGCTCTGTGCCCCTGCTCTGCTCTGTCAAACAGTACTATTTGTTTAACGACATCGCTGTCGCCTTTAAATTAATGCTTAATTCAGATTTAGCGCATCAATGACAGCCTACTGCCACCCGGGTGAGTCTTGCCATTTTCATTATATCAACCTGCTCGCTCTGTTTATCGGTCATTTCCTCTGTTCTGTCACAGATTTTCCTTCTATTGAATACCCATTATAGATTAGATCTTCACAACATTAATTAATTTCAAATTAATAACATTAGAATTCATCAAGTAGTCACTTTGCTTTTAAATTGGCTATGCGTTGGTGGTTATTATAGGTTACAATATGTAGGCAAAGTTTAATTAATTCAGTCCGTTTGGCATACGGTCATATCTGTCGTAGCCTCATTTAAAAGGCGAACATGACTAGATACATTGCGCAAATTAGACACAGACTGAATTAACATCACACTAAAATAGTTGTAGAGAAAGCATATAACAGCCACAGTGCTTAGCAGTTATCACTAAGACAGTTATCATACTGCCTATTACTACACATATACAAACATAAAGAGAGCCTAATATTTAAATGGCACATTACCTTGCTCATTTATCATTGTGTTCACATTGTGCCAGGAGGTAATTATGCATAAGTGCATAGTTAACGTGCCTCATAGTTCCATATTCAGAAAGACACACTTGCAGTGACCTGACAGAGCTGCCTGGCACTTTATCATATTGAGTTGAAGCGATCATATTCTGCGTGCCAGGCGTGGCACAGACCCAAACTCTGAGAGCCAAGGTGAAAGCAAGGGGATTGTGACAGTTCTGAGGGTGGCGTGCGGTTTTGTCTCTCGTCACGAGAGCAGGGAGGTGGAAAGGCCAAACTGGGTCAAAGCAATAGAGCTGCAGTCTGCAGTTTGAACACGTGCCTTTTAATATTACGGTCTGACCCCAGTTATTTGTCCCACGGGTGACCGGCATAATCCAGCATAGCTTTCTGCAGGTGGACTGCCTGTGAGGTGTTTGTGTTTGGGCACTCATATCTCTTCAGGATGGAAACCTATGTCATGGTGCCACAGTGAAAGGCCTTATGGTCTATGCCGGTCCTGGAGGGTGTGGGTGTCTATGCGGAATCCATTTGCCGCCAGTTACCCCTGCCCACGTGAAATATTAGGTGACTACACTAGCACTGGTTTAACCATTGACAGGCCACGACAAAACATTTCGTATACGGACAGAACAGTTTTCAGCTTTTATGCATGCGTGTCTGGTAAAATGCAAAGTCAGTAAAAAGACGGGCAAATTACATACTTAAGAAGTTGGTGAGTCTTGTGGTGGATATGGGACCTTCTCTGCCCAAGCTACTGAAAGTGGTTTGGCTGCTGCGGCATGACTGACAGCCAAAGTGATTCCCTTGGCATCCGACCTGCGCCCACCATTACTTTCAATAGGAGATATGCAGTAGAGTGAAGCTAACCGTGCTAATGGCGCACAGTCCGTCGCCCATGAGTTAAAAAGGTTCTACCTGTACCCACACTGCTGATAGGCAAAGCCAGAAATATGATCATATGCTTGATCACATTTCTTCCTTTTCTTCCATGTTTGCTTAGAACAACAACTGAACCTTTCAACCATGTCTGCATGCTTCTATGCATTGAATTCCTGAAACATGTTTGGCTGATTAGATATTTGCATTAATGAGCTGGGGTGCAGGTGTACCTAATAAAGTGCTCATGAATGTATTATGCTTGAATATTCTTGAAAACTGAGCAGCAGTGTTTGTGAAATTGCTCTGTGCTTCATGGGAATCCACCCTGAAAGATTAGTCGGCATACCTCTAGCCTTTACAACTAGGGGAACTAGAATGAAGCAAGATGTTTGTCCAAATTTTCCTCTGACAGAACATACTTCACGGTATCCCCATCTTTTTTCTGTACCTGTGTTTTGCCTGCCATTGCAATTTTCTGCAGTAACCCTGTCATTGTGACAAACAGACCTTTCATCTTCTAGTGCCAACCGGCTTTCTGCAGATATTGAATGAAACTTTGCTGCTGGTAGGAGGAACAATAATGGCCTCAGCACAACCTGGAGTGCGATTTCAGAGGGCGTGAACATTGTCGGCCCATCCTCGAATATTTTCTGAAAATGTTTGATGATGAAACAAGGCAGTTCAGCAAACATGGCCTATGCCAGCTGTCAGTGGGCCTTTGGGGCATAAATGGTGAGAGCTAGTGCACTCCGTAAAAGTGTTGTATTAAACAAGGAAGGGCATATAAACCCCGGAGAAGTCATAGCGTGAAGTGGAATGCAGGTACGAAGCAGAAGCAGCAGTGGGCTAGTGCAGTCCTGAGGGGAACTTCCCCAGCTATATTCAACCCTGTCTGTTTCAAGATGAGTTCTGCGGCTCCGGACAGCAGGGCAGTTCCCTACCACTGCACAGCTACTGCTATTCAAAGCTGGAAACTTTTATTATGTATTCCTTTTTTGGATACACCTATCAAGAGCAACTTGTAAAAGAGTGCATATAATAATGTTGCATCATGGACATCAGTGTAGATACAATAACTTTAGCATGGTAAAATTGCATCAACGTAAAAAAATATGCATAAAGAGCCATATTAGTTGCATTCGGTACATTTCACATATTGAGCGTTAACGTACACTCAGTGAGCACTTCATTAGGTATTTATTAGACTTATTTTTTTTACTTCTACTGCTGTAGCCTATCCATTTATGATGCATTGTGTATTCAAATATGCTCTTCTGCATACCACTGTTGTAATGTGTGGTTATTTGAGTCTGTCACCTTCCTATCAGCTTTGACCAGTCTGGCAATTCTCCTCTGACGTCTCTCACTAACAAGGCATTTCTGTCTGCAGAGCTGCTGTTCCCTTGATATATATATATATACATATATATATTTTTTTTAATTTGCACCATTCTTTGCAAACTCTAGAGACTATTGTGCATGAAAATCCCAGGATTCTGTGATACTCAAACCACCTTGTCTGCCACCAACAATCATTCCACGGTCAAAGTCACATTATCCCCCCATTCTGATGGTTGATGTGAACATTAACTGAAACTCCTGACCCGTATCTACGTGATTGTATGCATTGCACTGCTGTCACACAATTGGCTGATTAGATAATCGCATGAATAAGTAGGTGTAATAAAGTTCTTTATGTTCCCAATAAAGTGCTCAGTGGGTGTATATTGATACTCGGATATTTGTAAATATGCACAAAATGTGAATAGTAGTCAAATCAGTGAATTTTTTTATAGTTTTCAGCAGATATCATGTCCCATGATTAAGGTGAGGGCATTGGGATCAGTGTTATGATGTAAATCAGAATTTTACATGCAGAGATATGAGCTGAGATAGGAAGGGGAGGGGTCCCTGGTCCATGGGCTGCCATTTTAGAGCTTGTTGTTCATTTCAGGTGAACGGACAGCTTTACACTGGCAGGTATATGAGGTATTTGTGGGTTTGTGGTTTTCTGTAAAGCAAGAGAATACACCTCGTCAATACAAAGCAGCCTACACGGCAAAGTTTGAGGCTGAACATATGAACATGATTTTTTCTATAGTATTATAGCATACACTTTATTCACAATAAATATGTGTTTACATCACCAAATTGATATACACAGTTTGCACACATACAGTACAATCTCTAGATGAGTACAGTTATGTTGCTATACAAGCTGCTTTGCTGTTATGTGAAGAATATTGTTTTTCCTTAAAACCACAAACCTGCAATTCAAAAACCCCAGAAAGTGAACTATCCCTTTAAGGAATTTGTACAGAAGTGCATGTCTCAGCTTTAAAGTGATGCAGAGTTCCTGTTTCACCAGTGCTTAATGGAATTAACTTTACTTTTGGAAAATAAAGTAAGGTGAAACTTCAAAGCTGTTCTCATTAACCTGCCTGAATAATTTTGTCTGCAGAAAGTGCTTGTACCCTAAAGCATGTATTCTGCTGTTACATGCTGTGGGACAATAGACATGCAAGATGACAAATGAGTCATGGAGTTGTAATACTAAATAATAAAGAGTATGCAAAGTAAATATTAACTATAATTATGATTATAGTTCATTATTTGAATGGAGATTAGGGGGAGTACAGTTGAATTGAGAGATTAAGGGTAGTACAGTGAACATATTTGTGTTGGATAGGGATGTTTGTCATAGATAGGTCCTGCGGATTGTACATGATGTGCAGGCAGATGGCAAAAAAACTGTTTAGGATCTCTCGTTCTCCCCAGTCAGCATGCCAGCAGGGTCTCTTATTCTGTGTGTCTTAAGAAGATGAGTTTGGAGGCATTTCGAACTCAAACAGATAAGATGCTTTTGTACACTTCAGAATTCGTGCTGCTGCTGCTATGAGCAATTACATTATCACTGAAGGTAATGTGAGCCAGCACCTGTGGCAGCCATACGTGTCCAAACTATAACACCCCCACCACCATGTTTCACAGATGAGGGGGACGGGGCTTTGGTTCTTGGGCAGTTCCTTTTGGCCTCCCCAATTTGCTCTTGCCATCACTCTGATCATGCAAGTGAATCTTGGTCTCTTCTGTACACACAACCTTTTTCTGGAACTCTGCAGGCTCTCTTAAGTACTTCTTAGCAGACTGTAACCTGGACACATCCTGTTATTGCGGTTAAGTAGTGTTTTGCATCTTGCAGTAGCCACTGTTCTGTGTGTGAAGTGTTCTGCGGACAGTAGTCTCTGACACGTCCACGGCTGCCTGCTGGAGAGTGTTTCTGAAGGTTTTTCTTAATAATGGTGAGAGTTCTTTGGTCATCTTCCGTGGCCTACCATGCCCTTTGTGATTGCTGAGCTCACCAGTGCTCTCTTTCTTTTTAATGATTTTGAAAACAATAGATTTTGGTAAGCCAAAGGTTCTGTGACTGTTTTCCTCAGCCTCATATTGGCTTCCTTTGCTGATACAATTTTGATCCTCTTGTGAACAAATGCTAAAAACAGCCTCCAAAGGCAATCAAAAGCCTAGAGTCAAGACTAGACACTGAATGCTCTTTCATACCTGCACCAAGGAAGCAATTGAACTCACCTGACGAATCAGAAACACACGTGAAGCCATTTGTCCCAAATATTATAATGCCCTAAAATGGGAAGGCTACTGTATGTAAAAAAAAGTTTTGTTATTTATATGCGGCGAATCCGTGGTGAATTTGTTTGATTGCATTTACAATGGTGCAGTGCAGAGCCAAATATGTATTTGTCCCAAATATTATGGAGCTCACCATATATACTAGCTGCAGTGTTGACAGTTTGACTTAGCTTACAAATATCTTTGTAAGTGAATTGAATACTGCTGGTGCAGCTTGTTGCTTGTCTCTGGCTTGTTGTGCACTGTAATGTGTACTCGTTGCTATTGGAATCGACTGATGAGGAGAAGCCCTTGGTACTCCGGGGGTATTCAAAGTTCCTGTAACTCTGCCGATGTTCTTGTGTGGCTTTCGTGTGTTCCCTGAATGAGGATGCTATGCTGTGTGGTTGAGAGCTGGCCATGTTGTGAGTCAGAGCAGGGATACACTTGTGGTAATTGTGTGTAATCATGAGCCTGTGACTTTAGGTTAAAGCACACTGTTGGACAGGGTACTGAAATGTAGGCATGGTGTACTGTTTAACTTACTGTATCTAAACTAGTCAGGTTAGAGTGCATACATAATGCTGCATTAAACACAGCATGTAGATACATTCAGACATCACTGACTTGATTAAACAATTGTGACATCATATATCCGTGGTTATTATGATGATACTGTACCTATGGTTCAAACGACGATGATGATGATGATATTGGCAATATCTGTCTTGACATTTCTATCTGTGTCTTCCCCAGTTCCCTCCGAATTCACCCAGGCTGAGAAGCTGGAGATCGAAAGCATCAAGATGCACAGGAGAGATCTTTTAGACGACATCGAGGTAGGGGAGTCACTCTAAACTTGTTTGCGTACAACAGGGCCAGCACGGGCATCCTGATCATTCCTCACTTCACTCTCTGCAGTGACAGTGCACGGACATTTCTGTTCTTCAAGCACAGTAATGTTCTCTGTGGGTCCATATGAGTATGTTTTCCAAGCAAAAAGGATGCAAATGAATTATATATTGCTGGCTAGGGGTACAGTTGTACGTACCTATATGGTACCACCCCAGCGACAAACATTCGTACCTTTTTAGGCACTTTCCGTACCCTTATTTCTGAGAGTGCGGCACATATGCCTTGCTGCGTTCCTTCCGGAGCTATTTTCGCCCAGTCTCTTTGTGTTCAAAACGATGACAAGCCACCTTCAAAGGGATGAGTGGAAGCCAGGAGCAGTCACGCTCCTTTCAGACGCGACTCGCTCCGCCACTTCTCGGCCCTTTGGCGAGGATCAAGTGCTTTTAACGCCGCACTTCAGAAAATCCATTTCATTCGGGAGGAAAAAAAGCATGTCCTCTTCGAATTCACCGTGAAATCTCATATTTATGTCATCGACCATAAATAATTGTGAGTCATCCTAATGTCATCATTTATGTCCTGTCAAAGAAGATTCTCTCTTTTTGACTTTGTTCTTTTTTTCTTTTTTTCACACTTCTGCAGAAACTGAAGATGGACATTGACAAAGTCATGTCCGAAATTCAGGACTTTGAGCTGGCCGAGGAGAAGTGAGTGGGCTTTCGTAATGAGGTCTTCAGATGAGTCACCCTCTTCCTGTTCCATCTCGTTGCGCAATATGCTGGATTTGAGTGAAAACCAACCCCTGCCCCTACCCTTTGTGCTTTTGTCCTGCTTTTGTGGGCCACCAACACAGCAAGGGTAGACTAAACCTAATGCTTATCATGACCTGATTGCTAGAGAGCCAGGTGTGAGCAATTCGACTCAACAAAGAGCCCAGAAATGTGCTTAAAGACAAGAAAAGGGCTTTATTTTTTAAAGACACACCCATTTGTCACTATAGTATCCCACCTCTTATTTATACAGAAACCATATTTAATCATGGGATAGAATGGTATTCCTTCACTCTGCACGTTCATTGGCTCTGGCATTGGTCACACTAAACTGTGCAGTTGCCATTTATTTTTACATAAATCAGATCCTTCTCTCTCTGCCCATTTCATGACCACCGGTCCCTTTGCCTTCAGCAAAAACGTTGTGAGGGACAAGAAGTTCTTATGCGGAAAGAAGAAATTCAACATGGATCCCAAAAAGGTGAGCTTTCGAAAGATTCCTGCTCAGAAGCATCTTAAGAGTTTGAGTGTTAGTATACATTTTACACTACATTTAGGCATTGATCACAGGCACATACACTACACGCACATTTGTCACATTTGTATAAACACCACTTACCAGACCTGGGTCAAATATGTCATTGTCATCCATTCTTTTCTGTGCTCGATTGATCTTGCCTGGAGCAGTTGAGCCAACCAAGATGACCAGAAGGCAGGGTTTGTACATTTTGAGAGAAAAAAGTATTTGAATCCGAAAGTATTTCGTTACGCACCCAGCTCACATTCCTGTTTCACACAGTGCATTTATACAGGTGTATATGTGCAGGAGAAAGTCAGGCTGAGTACTGAGTACAGTATGGTATGCCACTCTGGGGTACGACAGCAGAAAGGGACCTACAACCTTAGTGTTGAAAGCACAGTTCCCTAACTATTCTGTCATGCTGCAGAACCAGACATCATGGGGCAGTTCTAGACTAAATTCAATGAATTACTTAACAAGAAAATTCTTCAGGCCTAAACTTAGTCTATGTCTGGCCCTATGTGCGTTAGATGATGCCCTGAAGCATATATTGGTAACAAACTGAAAGGGCAAATTAGGCACAGATTACCACACCAGGTATGAAAAGAGGAACACTGACAGCACAAGGCCCCATATGATTAGTAAACAGTGCAACAAACAAAGGTGCAGATGCAGGAGGCCTGTTATAACCCAGATGTCGCAGCGCTGAGCAGATCTCTAACCACAAAGGAGGTTGAGCTCAAACCGCATCCTGTGTCAGTGAACACCCACATGAGCTCCTCTTATAGGGGCAACAAGGACCCTGTAGGCACCCAAGACAGCTCACATCAGTTAAACACACACCACCATCAACCAGACCTGGATTGAATACTTTACTGTGCTCAAATACTTTCCTTCACTTTACTGAGCTTGTCTGGCGTATTTGGAACCTATGAAATTACTATCAAAGCCCCGCCTTCTGGTCCTCTTGGTTGGCTGAAATCCACCAGGCAAGATCAATTGAGCACAGAAAAGTATTTGCATCCAAAATAATTACATATTTGCCCTGTGATGGACTGGCGACCTGTCCAGGGTGTATTCCTGCCTTTCGCCCAATGTATGCTGGGATAGGCTCCAGCCCCCCTGCGACCCTGTTGAGGATAAGCGGGTTCAGATAATGGATGGATGGATGGATAATTACATATTTGAACATGGTCTTCTATCAACCATGGTAGTAGATAAGTCAGTATTCTCTGCTTGGGTTTATATGAGAGTGAAGTACCATGTCATACAGAACTGATCTATGTCCTTCTCATTAAATTCAAATTAGGACTTACAGTACGCCAAACTGTATCCTGCATCCGGTGGTTCTCATGATGGCAAGATCTAGAACAGTTCAAGGATTCTTCTTATGTAATAATAATAATAATAATAATGTGTACTTAAAATAATAGGGTGGCAGTGTAATGTAATGGTTTGGGAACTGTGCTTGTAACCTAAAGTTGGTTGGATTACCAGGTAAGCTCTTCATTTCTACCCTTGAGCAAGGTAACTGAGCTGAGTTAATTCAGTATACATGTAGCTGTACAAATGGATGCAATGCAAAAGTACAACTGTTTCTCAATGCAAAAGTGTCTGCCAAATGCCAGTAAGGTAAAACGTCTCTGTACTCTATCAGTATTCCTTATATTTTACATCTATGTATCCTTCTCTTCCTCTTTCCTGCCATGGTTCTCCGTGGTTCTCCATAGGGCATTCAGTACCTGGTTGACAATAAGCTGCTGGAGTGGAAAGCACCAGCAGTGGCAGAGTTCCTGTATAAAGAAGAAGGCCTGAACAAGACAGCCATCGGAGACTTCTTAGGAGAGAGGTATTAGCACCATGATTATTATTTTGCTTCTGATGATGATGGTGATGATGATGATGATGATGATGCTGAAGATATTCTCCTGCCATGGTTGGGCACTGCAACAACAACAGCGACAACAACAAAAACTTGTTTGACTTTTTGCTTTACAAATGAAATTGTCTTACCCTATTGGTAAACCTGAGTCAAACTATTGGCAATATTTCTGATTTATCTGGGAAGAAAGAGATGGGATTATGTTAATTATGTTTTAAGTAAAAATATAAGACTAAAATGATTGTTAAGACCAGACTTATGTTTTGTTTTTTGCAGTGGAGTAATCCCTTTTCGATTCATTTGACTTTAGAAAAGAAATAACATTGGGCCTCTTATCATTAGTCATCAACAGTCATTTTTTCATCAGAGTAAAGAATGATATAAATTAACTTGGTTTCCAGCCCATTTATTTATCTAAAATCTTATCTCCAGCTGAACACCACTAGAAAGGTTTAGCCTGAAATAACAGTATCTGGTCACAGCTGTGACTGAGTGCAATCAAGCAACATTGAATCTAGAAAACAATCCCATCATTATGGCCCAGTTCAGCAATTGAATTGAATGTTGAATTTAGTCCGTTTTATTGATTGTGGCAGGGACAATGACAATGATAACATGAAGGTGATGCAGATGCTATAATGTTGTCATTAAATTGTTGTTTACAATTGTACTTTATCATAGCATTAGCAGTCGCTTATTTTTGCCTTGTTATGTTTTCATTGTGCAGAGAGGACATGCATCTTCAGATATTGAAAGCCTTTGTAGAACTACATGAGTTTTCAGACCTTAACCTTGTGCAGGCACTGAGGTGAGCTCAACATGTCAACGAGATGAAAGATGTGTTCCTGTATATTTCACTACACCTACTTTTATCTTATCAGCCACTTTTTCTGTGTTACCAGTTTTGCTTTTGTTGCCATTTATTCATATTCAGTTGTGATGGATGACCATCTAATAGGCCTATCCATCACAGGGTTTCTGTGTGTCCTTCCTTGACTCTGTCTGTCGGTCTGCCTTAGGCAGTTCCTGTGGAGTTTCCGTCTCCCAGGAGAAGCGCAGAAGATTGATCGAATGATGGAATCCTTTGCCACCCGCTACTGTGACTGCAACGCCAACATGTTTCAGTCTACAGGTAGGCCTTCTTACGTACTTTCTGTGAGCACTGGCTAACCGAGGCCGTACTGAAAGCTGACCTTAAGAAGGAGGGCCTTGAACGTCATTTTATGATATTTTCCAGGATGCAACAGGAATCTGCTTGATTTCAAAAAGGGCTGTTCATCAATGTAGTTCACACCACACCAGTAGCTAGCACCAATCACTCACAGCAAAACAGTCAATGTAGAATCAACTGTAACAGAATACAGATGGTCCTTGATGGTCTCATATACAGTGTGTTAAGAGTTGTTTTAGTATTAATTTGGCTGTGTGGGCAGCATATAAATTTGGGTGTGGGGTGACAGACAGGCTTTGTTCCACTGTTGCTTAGTGGTCTGTGCTGTCGTGTTTGAACAGACACCTGCTACATTTTGTCATTCGCCATCATCATGCTAAACACCAGCCTCCACAACCCCAACGTGAAGGACAAGACCACGCTGGAAAGGTTCATCAGCATGAACAGAGGCATCAACAACGGGGGCGACCTTCCCAGCGAGCTGCTGACGGTGAGGGGAACCCCGGGGCGGTCGGGGTGGGAGGAGGGTCCATGTGCAGCCCCAGAGTGCAGGCTCAACCGCAAATCACTGATGGAAATTTTAACGCCCTTCACCTGTCACAAAGGCCATTATTCATTTTGCTCAGTGGCGGGGTGCGTGAATGGGTTCCTTTAGGTTGTCTCAGTCACACTCTGGTTTTAAAGGCCAGCCAGGCCCAACTGACTGCTCCATTTTCCACATGAACTTATTTGGTCGGTTTCATTTGTTGCGATTATCGGTGTAATTCAAAGACAATTTATAAATAACTTTAAGCAAGGTAGTTCAATATTCTGTCATTTAAAGACCATATAATTAACTTAATCAG
The DNA here is from genome assembly GCF_963514075.1 of Conger conger. Lineage (NCBI taxonomy): Eukaryota > Metazoa > Chordata > Actinopteri > Anguilliformes > Congridae > Conger > Conger conger. Next base: position 74,629,681 of record NC_083761.1, read on the forward strand.
ATACCCATGGTCCATCCATAGCTGTAGTAAGTTCACCATGATACTGTTAGATCAGTGTTTTTTTATTATTGACCTTATCATGCAAAGTAACAGGGACAGACGTGAATAAGACGTGTGAAGAATCCCTCAAACGGCTATACATTTCTGAAATTCTGCATCCCCCATCAGAAACTCTATGACAGCATCCGCAGTGAGCCGTTCAAGATCCCAGAGGATGATGGGAATGATCTCACGCACACCTTCTTCAACCCTGACCGAGAGGGCTGGCTACTCAAGCTGGGTGAGCCATTACACCGCGTTCTGCACAGCACCAGATTCAGAGTTTCACACCAAACAGGTTCAGACTGGCATACCTGTGTCCCTAAACTTGTCCAGTCACATGGTAACACTCTCTACTTGACTCCACCCTCCGGAAATGGGTCAGTGGTGCATCTCCTAAATACTGTGTACAGTATTAAGCATTTTGGTTTTTTTACAACAATGTAGGTGTAAATATAACCATACATAGATTTACCCACAGTAAAATGATTATTCATATTAATCTGCTTCTGGTTGGAGTTGGGGACATACTATATTATTTCAACTTTATTGAAGCTTTTCATTAAAGTGTAGAATTTTGCAAAACTCTAATAATTATTTTTTTATAATATACTGATAATGGTAACTATTTGTCTGAAGATAACTATATACTCGTGCATCCTTGTGAAGAAATAATTACAACAACAGCATCCCGACTATTTAAAGTAAGCAATATGAAGGATACATTGATGAACATCTGTAATAACTGTACTATCTCATCTTGGCTTCTATAAGGTGGCAGAGTGAAGACATGGAAGAGGAGGTGGTTTATTCTGACAGATAACTGCCTGTATTACTTCGAGTTTACCACTGTAAGTAACTGCCTGTACCACCATCCAACTGCCTGTACCACCATCCAACTGCCTGTACCACACTCTTAACTGACAGCCTGTATTTCTGTATTATGAAGACACCTAATGTGTAATACTAAATGTATTGCCTGTATTTGATGGACTTGATTACTGTCCATAGTGTAGTAAAACTGACCTGTGAAAGATAAGTCCCTGGGGAGATGAGTCCCCCTCTTCACCAAATACATAGGGCCAAGATAGCCAAGTTCAGGGGAAACAGAATACTTCTGACCCACCACAAGCAGACTTTTGTGTGCTGAGAGAATAAGGGACTAGAGAGGGGTGAGTGGGCAGAAGCAGGGACCAGAGTCATGCATTAATAGCAAGGCGTAAATAGTTTACACACTGGTCAGGAATGGGATCTACGGGTTGAGTCCATATATTATTGGTACAGGAAGACATACTGTAAGGAATGGATGGAGAGGGGAGGAGAGCAGTGATTACATGAATAAGGAGGGGGAGGATTGGCTAGAGGCAAGGAAGCAAACCGTGTGGCCTTGAGGCAGAGCCATGAACATACTGATCACGCTTTAGATGTTTTTTGGAGTGAAACTCAGTGCTTTGCCCTGTTCAGACCATGCGTTTCCTCCTCCTCCAGGATAAAGAACCCAGAGGCATCATTCCCCTGGAGAACCTGTGTGTGAGAGAGGTGGCGTATCCACGCAAGCAGGTATATATGTCCCATAATCAGTCTCATACAGCAATAAGCAGCATTCCAACCATTTACAATGGTCTTATGTGCTTTTATATTACCAATACTATAGTCACTATAACTGCACTATGTCATCACTATGGGTCACCACAGATCAGTACTGTAACTGTCACTGTCATCCAATCATGTTTCACTACCACAGTCCAATTGAAAAGTTTACTACATCTCTTGGCATCTAGTTATCTTGTCAATCTTATTCGTCAAGTAGAGTGGCTGGCTTTTGATACAGTGTGTGTCCCTGCGTGCGTACATTTGTCTGAATACCCAGACCATCACTCTAACTGTGTGTGTGTGTGTGTGTGTGTGCAGTACTGCTTGGAGCTCTACAACCCCAACAGTAAGGGGCAGAAGATCAAGGCGTGTAAGACGGAGACGGATGGCCGGGTGGTGGAGGGGAAGCACCAGTCCTACATGATCTCCGCAGCTACAGCAGAGGATCGGGACAACTGGATCCAGTCCATCAGGTAAGAACCAGCGAGGTCCATAGTACAGGGGAACATATCCATACCACACTGTGACACAGCTGATTTTTCATGTCTTATAAAGCATATTCACCATTTTCCGCATTGGTGAATGGTAAATGGTAAATGGTTGGCATTTATATAGCGCCTTTATCCAAAGCGCTGTACAATTGATGCTTCTCATTCACCCATTCATACACACACTCACACACCAACGGCGATTGGCTGCCATGCAAGGTGCCGACCAGCTCGTCAGGAGCATTTGGGGGTTAGGTGTCTTGCTTGTGTCTTTGACACAGCCCAGGCAGGGGATCGAACCGGCAACCCTCTGACTGCCAGACGACTGCTCTTACTGCCTGAGCCATGTCGCCCCATGTCACATTAAGACCCAAAGAGCATTCTTGACACTCCGTTCAAGATTTTTCCAGAGTAATCCTAAAGGGATATTAATTACATCACAACATAACAGCACTTGTGTGTGTTTGTTTGTTGCATTCAGAGCTAACACTAGTTGCAACTGTCTTGTTTTTGTTTTTTTTGCTGAAGACCTTGATTGTATATACAGTACAGTATTACATTACATTACATTACATTATTGGCATTTGGCAGACACTCTTATCCAGAGCGACGTACAGTTGATTAGACTAAGCAGGAGACAATCTTCCCCTGGAGCAATGCAGGGTTAAGGGCCTTGCTCAAGGGCCCATTGGCTGTGCGGATCTTATTGTGGCTACACCGGGATTAGAACCACCAACCTTGCGTGTCTCAGTCATTTACCTTAACCACTACGCTACAGGCCACCTGTTTATATACACTCATCGAGCTGATCTCCTGGGATTGTCACGCACACTAGTCTCTAGAGTTTGCAAAAAATGGTGCAAAAAACAAACAAAAAAATCCAGTGAGCAGCAGTTCTACAGACATAAAAGCCCTGTTAATGAGAGACGTCAGAGGAGAATGGCCAGACTGGTCAAAGCTGACAGGAAGGTGACAGAAACGCAAATAACCATGCATTACCACAGTGGTATGCAGAAGAGCATCATATGATGTGTTGTGCATGAACACACAACACATCATAACTCTTAAGTGGATAGGCTAAAGCAGTCACACACACACAATAAAAACAAGTCTAATAAATACCTAATAAAGTGCTCAATGGGTGTATATCAACGGAAAATGCTGTTCTTCCCACAGGGCAAGTATCACCAAAGACCCCTTCTATGACCTCGTGGTGGTTCGCAAGAAGAAAGTAATCAACAGCGTAACGGAGGAATGAGGGCAAGTCTCCCACCTGGGATTGTGGGAGTTTAGTGGGTTTTTACCAAGAAGCACACTATAGACTGGTGACAGTCTGTTAAAGTGATTAAATCTATGGAGTCAGATACTCGTGAATGCAGACAGAGAGTGATAGAGAGACCCTGAATGTGACTGTTGTCAATGACCGAAATGACAGTGAAAAATTAACCTTTTTTTTTTTTTTTACTTCTCAAAAAAATATTCAGTAAATTTTGACCATCAATTTCAACTTCCTTTTAAGTTACACTAGACTATATGAAATCACGTGGTGCTTTAGACTGGGAATTCTGATCCGTTTCGTTTCTTAACAGAACCGCAGTCACATAAAAAGTTGAGTTACTCTCCTGAATTTCACCAGTTCCTGAAGTGAGTTGAGGCACAAGTATTAGCTGTAAAACCACATGGAATCACGGTAGCGTTATAAATGGCGGCACAACATCCGATACAAAAGAGGAGAACAACGATACCGTGGAAATAGATTTATTAATGGTCTGCCAAGAGCAGGGACTATTGGAATTTAAACTACGTAAAAATGCCAAGCGCAGCTGTGCATTGCTCTGTGTGGTCCCCTTTAGCAGGCAATCTTATTCTTATCCAGAGTGAGTCATTATGAAAGCGAACAGAAGTGCATGTGTACCCACCCGAGTAATAGAATACGTAGCCTGTGCCTGATTAGTGACATCCACAGAGCAGTGAGAGCACACGCAACAGCACAACGCAGTAACTAGGCTCATGAAGAGAAAATTGTGACGACCAACATCCATTTCATCTATGCGTTCAATGAGTGCACAAAAAAATTGGCGCTAACTTCATTATATGTTTGATCGTTTGCATTGCGCGGTTGCAGCGCCAATTCATTACGTCTAAATATTTTGTTTTAATACAAATATCGTATATTTGAGTCGCTGGTTTTTCTGCCTATAGGTCCACTGTCAATGGTCTGGAAATAATAACTTTTTTTTACCTTCGCCCGAATGGCGAAAACAGAGAAGTCCGCATCCGGAAGAAAGCGTGGAGTCGCTGAATTTAGAGCGAAACCTCTTGAGCTATTCTCACTTCCACTAAAAACAGTCAGCAGACCGCCCAGTAAATTTAGCACCGTGAACAGAAAAAGACGGTTCTACACTTCTGGTGGGAGAGATCAGCTAACGACATGTGTGCTAAAGCTATGGGACGTAGCCTAGAGTTTCTCAAGATAAACAACTTTTCTGTCGTTGGTAAGGAGAGTGTTTGTGCGTTACATTATGCAACCACTTAGCAGACGCTGATCTTATCCAGTCACATGGTAACACTCTACTTGACCCCACCCTCCGGAAATGGGTCAGTGGTGCATCTCCTAAATACTGTGTACAGTATTAAACATTTAGTTTTTTTACAACAATGTACGTGTACAATAGTCATTTTGTTCATGTTTAATATTTGTAAAATCAGTACTTGCGCCCTTTCATTTTTGAAATGAGTATGCAAACACTTGTACTATATAGTATATGCTCAGGGGAATACGTTACCGATGTGTAATGTGTTGATGTTGGTTTCACACACCAAGTCGTCTTGTACCATTTCTAATATGTACAGTACATAAATGTTCCCATTTTTACTTTTTCATCATGTGACATACATACCTATCCAAAAACAATTATGTAAATTACTTTGTAAATATGTAAGAGAAGGTAATGTTCTATTTTCATGTGTATAAGTTGTCTATTTAATAAATTAAGTACCATTGACCAAAGCTTGAATTTGTTGCTTTTTAGACTCGTTCTATGGGATGGGACTGTTGCATTTATAGTGAAACCAGTCCACGCTCCAGTATAAAAGGAGCCAGCACCAGATGAAAGCTCCTTCTTCACTGGTTTTGAAGATATGACCTGTGTTGGACTGAACTGGTCAACTTTCACATTGTTCTCAGGGCTTTGGTATCCCGTCCATGGTCCTGCAAGATTATTGTGTGTGCAGCTTTAGCTGTGGTCAGGCAGCTGATGTTTCTAGTCTGACGTCTGATTCAGATGAACGCTCTCTTCATTATTGCGCCATTGTTCCCTGGAGCAAGAGGATTAGCATGAACTGTGCCAGTAGCTGAATAAATGGATTACGTGTGAAAGATTTAATCTGTTTAAATCGCTCTGGGCAAGAACATCTGCTAAATGCCCACATGTAATGCGGTGCTACTTTGCCAATGCAGGCCTCTCTCCCCGAGTTTGGATTGTGCGTGGCCCTAAAGACAGTGCAATGCACAGTAAAATGTCCAGTGTAAAATGTCCAATCTTAATTCAGCTCTGACAGAGTACATATGAGTCCAGTAGGGCCCTTACGCTCTCTAACAGTTGATTTAAGACTGAACATCTTCCTGTGTGGGACTGCAGGTCCTGAGGGCAAAAGGAGACCAGCTTCACCACACTCATAATGAGTCACGTAGCACGCTAAGCTCATTGTCAACATCAGTTGACACCACCGAAAAAGCATTTAAAACATAATAACAAGAAAATAGCTCAAGGAAAAAGGACTTGGCAGAGAAAAGATCACATTACATTACATTACTGGCATTTGGCAGACACTCTTATCCAGAGCGACATACAGTTGTTTAGACTAAGCAGGAGACAATCCTCCCCTGGAGCAATGCAGGGTTAAGGGCCTCGCTCAAGGGCCCAACGGCTGTGTGGATCTAATTGTGGCTACACCGGGATTAGAACCACCAACCTTGCGTGTCCTAGTCATTCACCTTAACCACTACGCTACAGGCTGCCCCATGTAAATTTGGTAATGCCTTACCTCGCTGTAAGGCTGACGTAACACATAGCAACTGTAACAAGATGGATTAACGGATCATGTCAGTTGATGTCATACGTTTATCTGTGAGGGGTTGAAGTAAAGTGTTACCGTAAACTCTGTGCAGAAGGCCAGTCAAAGACAATGGTTTGGATGGCAGATTCCGTACACATGTACAAACGCAACCCACAGCTACATTTACGTCTGCTCAACAGAACAGTGCTGACGTTACCACACCCATGACCCCAACTCCAGATTACTCCACCCTCTACCTCCTGTAGCAATAACATCCCTCACCTCCCCTTAACCCAGATGCACAGAAAAGGCTCAACACTCGCTTTCCTGTTCAGGTTCAGAAACCGTGGGCTTCTCCTTTCCAAGCAGTGTTACCTGAAAAAAGCCAGTAACTGCCACCAGGTGAAACTTCCCCGCGGCTGCAGCAACCCCTCCTTTCAAGGCCAGCGGGAACCTGGGCTTCCATGTGGTTCTGTGCACGTACACACACACACAAACACACTCACACACTCTCTCTCTCTCTCTCTCTCTCTCTCTCTCTCACACACACACACACACACACACACACTGACTAAATAAAGCTATTTCCCTCTGCCAACCTCACTTCCTCTTTCATTGTGAGAAGGGCATCGGCCTATCGAGAAGAGGAAGGCACACAACACACTGCAAGGATCCAAGGCAGAGAAATAAGTTGAGATTCACCTCTGAATTCTCAGAACTGATGAAATGTCTTTCACTACATGAGAGCAAACACAGAAAAAGCAATGCAACAACAACAAAAAAAACACCCCCCTCTCACCCACCGAACTGCCCATCCCCTTCCCAACTCCCTCCCCCAGAGCAGTGAATTGTCTTAACAGTCAGAATGGAATGGAGGTATAATCCACACGCCATACTCGAGATAGGTGATCTCTTGAAATACTATACCTTGAAATATAGACTGTAGACTGTTATTCAAAATAGTAGCATAAGTATAGATCTGAAAGTTCTCTGATTTAGCATGCCTGCCCACAATTCCATGTAATGATCTGTAATGACAACTGTGTACCAGCGTTTTTTATTTATTTCTATGGTTGTCCACCTCATAGCTTTCAGTGTACATTAATTCAGCAATGAGGAAGTGAGACTACAATGCCTGAAGCCCCCAGGAGATCTCGTTCAGCTGTTTTCAGAGGGTGCCCTCTGCTGACCAGTTTGGAAATTGCACAGATTTGTTTAATCGCATACAGCATACAGTGAATGCTTACCAAGACATTTTGTTGTGGTGCTATATTTGTTCAGTAAATTAAAGAGGTCAGTTGTAATGATATGAATGATGAATGATGTCTTACAGGCTATTGTCCAGTTATGCTTTAATGACAACAAGAAATGTATTGATAGTGGGTCATTATAATTAAGCAAGAACAGAAGATTCAAGTCACTTCATAGTTTGCTGGGCAGCCCATGTGGGCAGAATGCACCATGGCATTGAAACACGTGAAAAATACTATGCTGAAGTATAACTGATGCGTACTATTTTATACTTCAATGTACTTGAAGTACAGTATAATTAAAATGGATACCAAATATAACCAGGTATACTGTTTGTTTCACAGGGGAGTAATACTACACCGCTCGTCCATAGGAATTTAGCTAATGCTCAGCTCATAAATGTGAAAAACATGCTATACATGCATATTCATGGGTTCAGATCTGGAAACTGGGAATTGCTTTGTGGATGGGGGCATCGTCATCTTGAAAGACACCCCTCATACGTGGGCTGAAGTCCTTCACTGAGTACCTGATGGATGAGTGCCCCCTACTCCTATGTTTATAACAGGGCAGTCATGTTGCCATGGAGGCGTGGATGGTTGTGCAGTGGTTGTGTTGCTGCCCCACACTCTGTGCTGAGCCATTCTGTGTGGGCCCCTGTCAGCTTCCTGTCTCTGAGTTACACCATCTCTGCACAGCAACCCCTGCAAGCCTGCACTTCCCCTCTGTGGTTAGGCCTTGCAACACACACAGGATACTCACACACACGCAGGACACGCACACACACAGGATACTCACACACACGCAGGACACACACACACAGGACACACACACACAGGATACACACACGAGCAGGACACACACACATACCGTACACACACACACACGCAGGACACACACACAGGACACACACACACACAGGATACACACATGCAGGACACACACACACACACACACACAGGACACACACACACACAAACACATATAGGCCAAATACACAAATACAATTGCATGTGCACGCACACACACACATTCTGCCTCTGTCTTGTGATTCACACCGCAGAGAGGTATACAAATATAGCCACCAGAACATTTTATTCAGCAGTCAATTAAAACTGATGTTTTGACAACTTCTCACTGTGCTCAAAAACAACACATACACAGTCTGTAACATGGACTGTTATGATAAACATGGTGCCTTCGTGCTACACACGACTGACTCCAGTTTTCAGAGGGCCCAGTTCTGAGCGTTAGCTAAGTCAAGGATCACTAAGGCTAGCATACTGAGAGATCGCAGTAACCCCGGGCTAGCTACAACCCGCAGCTCAGCAGCCAGAGAAGGGCCCGATATAGACCACAACGTAAAACTGAGCTTATTACACATCTGCCCTTAAAGCACTGGCCCGAGTAGCTTATTAAAAGTGTGGCAATACCACATTGCATTTTTTTAAAAGAGCAGAGAGAGAGGAAAGTAGCAACACAGCCCAAAAACGTACATTATGAAACTCATACTAGTTGGTTAGTTTGCAGGCCTCCTTAACTTTGTTCTGAAAGAGTCCGTTTTTGACTCTGTTGGAAGGCACTCCTCTTTCAGTCTGTGCAGAAGTGAACTTTCACACTTGCCTCTCCCCAAACATGGGTGGGAAAAAACAAATTTTCACCCTCCCTCTGAAAACAAACTGAAAAGCTTTCGGCATTGCGTTTCCTCCGCGGTTTCACTGCTTCACCGGACTGACACGTTTGGCATTCAAACAGCCAGACAAATGTTCTATTTATCTAATTTTATAGGTAATCTTATGCATACAGTATTAGGTCTGCAGTCACTGCAGCTGTTTCTCACTGATGTAAATGATAAGAGAATTATAAGAAAGGTTAAACTAAATCCAACTAACATGGCAAAAAATATTCTCAAATGGATTTATCAAACTTAAGACATTATAATTTATTTGGACTCACTCTACTTAGTTTGTGACGTAATAGTATATGAACCAAAAGTATAAAAACATGAAGCATTAGATATTTTGTGTTCTCATAAAAAGGAAAAGGCTGTTTAATTTTGAAGTTGTAGTGTTTTTCATATTTAGAACATCCATCCTCAGCCTCATGACTTTTTCCTATCACCTGTAATACTGAGGCAAAAAAAGTTCAGGAGTAAGCATTATGATAATAGGTCACACTTTACAATATGGGTACATTATTTAGCATTAGCTTGTGCAATAATCAGCAACCATGAACTGTTAATTAATGTCTCAGAAAATCATTATTAAGTCATTCATAAAGACATTAGAGAAAGTTACTTAAGGGATCTATGCCTTCAGCATAATAATGATTACAAATAGCATGAATGAATAGTTAATTACGGTTAAGTAATGCTTATTAACCACTCATGCATTTATGAAATGTCAATTATGTATTTCATAGGATGTTTTCACCTATACAAAAAGGGTCACAAACAGCATTAATTAGCGGTCAATTATAGTTGCATTAGTTATTAGTTAACAATTAATTAATGGTGATTACTTCATTAAGTAATGATAGTAAATGGACCCTTATTGTAAAGTGTGACCAGATAAATAATGCCTCATATATTAGATTTATGCAATACACCCAGGATAAACTGCTATTGGCAACAGCTGACATCGTGAATAATAACTTTACATGCAGACACCATTTCACAGTGTTGAAAATTCATTGTTTTTTTTCTTGAGAAGTAGTCCATGGTTCATTAAAATGCTGTTTTCTAGCTCCTAAAAAGCCTGGTTGTAGGACTCGAGTGCAAAGCTATCAATAATTCACTGTTCTAATATTCTTTCTTTATATATACACAATAGATATACACGCAAGATAATTCATATGATAATTCACTGAAATATTTCAGTGTTCAAGAGTCCTCCTTTGTGTGTTGTCATCCATAAATCTTCTTCACACAGGCTATTCAGGGAGAAATTCCAGGGCGGGAGAACACCCACCTCCCTGCCCTAGGAAAGTTTACTTCTTGTACCTGTAATGACTTCCAGCAAATGATTAAGACCTGAGGGTGGAATGCAAACCAGCAGGTTCTGTCACCTTCAACCACTGGAACTATGCACCTGTGACGTATACACACCGCTCCCGGAAAACAGTAAACACACGACAGTGATTATCTTGTTCATTATGGCATCTTAATACCGAAAATATCACGTCTACGGAGCATGTTGTATTGCTCAAGTTCAACTCGAGTCCTCTGAAGTTGTTCCTTCTCAGATGTTTTTCCGCCTTAGAAAAGCTGATCACACAGATCAATGTCTTAAAATTCTTCTAGGCTTCTGTTCTTCATTCTCAGGATATAATGCACGGTCCCTTTTCTGATTGCTCCTGTGCTTTCGGGGCTAAGAGAGATAAAGGACACATTAACATCCTTACATTACATTACATTAATGCCATTTGGCAGACGCTCTCATCCAGAGCGACGTACAGTTGATTAGACTAAGCAGGAGACAATCCTCCCCTGGAACAATGCAGGGTTAAGGGCCTTGCTCAAGGGCCCAACAGTTGTGCGGATCTTATTGATCGGGGATTGAACCACCGACCTTGCGGGTCCGAATCATGTACCTTAACCACTACGCTACAGGCCAGCAGATTGCCAAATGCCGAAACAACAAAAATGGGTGAGCATTCTGCGATCATTAGCCTTACAGTGAAACTGAACCCCAATTTAACCATCACTTGTAATAGAGAAGGGTTGAAGAAGGAAAGCATGGACCTACCCTCCCCTTCCTGTGAGTTAACCTTCTGCAGGGATGAGTTTTTGGATCCTCTCGATAAGGACCCGAGCCTTCCTTTGATCTGTGGGGAAGCCTCTTTGTCTCCAGATTTGTCCCCCGGCTCCTTGTCCACGGGGCCCCCGATGGTGAGGCGTGGGGGGAAGAATTTTATAGACCTGCGTGAAGCGCGAGTAGGGGAGGGAGATGAGACATCGCCGCCTCCGCCGTTCAGATCGGCCGTTTTCACCCGGAGGAGACTCCTGATGCTGGGCTTCTTCACCAGTAGAGCGAGTCCTTTGGGCCGTCGCAAGCTCCCTTTCCCCTCAGAGTCAGCGGGCAAGTCGGGCTGCGGGGAGGGCCTGTCCGGCCTCTCGCTGTTGGCCTTCAGGATCGTGTTGCTCTGGGTCGCTGGCTCAGTGGGCGACTCGGCGCTTGAGATGTCTTGCAGGGAGCCCACCACCAGAGAGTACTTGGGGTTGTAGTACTTGTGCGCCGGGATTTTGGTCCTGATGTCCCGGGGGTCTCCCAGCTGAAGCATAAAGCGGGAGGTGGGGGGAGGGGCCTGATGCTCGACCTTTGGCCGAACGGGGGCGGGCATCGGCGCCAGTTCCTTCTCGATGTGGAGCTCGCCGTAGAGGTCCACTTCTTCGGAGACGGCGTAGAGCTCTCGAAAATCACGGTCGAAGGTGTCCACCACGTGTCCTGTCATGAGGAGCATCGTGCTCCGGTCGATCCGGGAGGAACTCCACGTGAAGCTGATGGACAGAAAAACAAAACGCAACTTTCACGACACAGTTGTTAAATGATCGCTCAAAAATGCCGATGAACTGGTAGGATCATGCTCACTGGTCATCCCATGGCTGGAATTCCATTATTATCAGCAGGATTGGTAATCGTTTTAAACATTTTAATCAATTTGAGACTAATATAGACATAGAAAAAACACTGTCTCTCACAGAAAGGATCAGAATAGTAAGCGCTCACCTGTATGACCCGAACATGACCTTGTCTCCATCTACCAGCATGTATCTGTTGCACAGAGAGCCCGGGAGCTTCCCAGGAGCCAGCAGTAGACCGCCCCCCTGTACTGTCCGCACCCTGATGTTCTGAGGGTGACACACACGCAAACACACACACATACACATGCATGCATGCCCATACACACACACACACCATTGGATAAAGGTGGCATTAGAATCTTCATTTCATTTAATGTTCATCTGAGAAGGCACAATGCCAAGAGACGTAGCATCATTACTGCAAGTTTACACCAGGTTCATGTAGCTGATGTTCTGCATACAGAGATTATCTAGAGATTATGCTAGTTTCCAACTCCCATCCCTAGTTAGGCTTGTTTTGCCTCATCATCATCAAGTCAGTGGGGATGTTTTATCAGGGCAGTTGTGATTTTTATGAACGCAGCTAAAGATAACTCACCCTAAGATGCCGTGCGCTGACCTGCAGCCGACTGCACATATCCAGGAAGTGCGGCTCGCCGCCTCTGTCCAGCAGGATGTAGACGGAGACGCTGCGCTTGCAGGCTGCGTCCAGCAGGTCCTGCAGGATCTGGAGGTCCGTGAGAAGGTCCATGACCACCGCCACCACCTGCAGCACAGCACAGCCTCAGGATGGGATGACTGTACTCTGTACACCAGTGATAATGACATCTATCACCTCTTCACCCCTCTCTGTACTCTGTACACCAGTGAGACTGACATCTATCACCTCTTCACCCCTCTCTGTACTCTGTACACCAGTGAGACTGACATCTATCACCTCTTCACCCCTCTCTGTACTCTGTACACCAGTGAGACTGACATCTATCACCTCTTCACCCCTCTCTGTACTCTGTACACCAGTGAGACTGACATCGATCACCTCTTCACCAGTCTCTGTACTCTGTACCCCAGTGAAACTAACATCTATCACCTCATCAGCCCTCTCTGTACTCTGTACACTAAAACAGATAACATCTCTCGTCTCAGTAGCCCTCTCAATAGTCTGTAATTAATTAATTTAAATTGTGTTATTTAGCTAACGCTTTTATCCAAAGTGGCTCACAGTTTATGAGACTAAGCAGGGGACAATCCCCCCTGGAGCAATGCGGGGTTAAGGGCCTTTCTCAAGGGCCCAATGGCTGTACTATTGTGCTATCAGTCCTCTCAATACTCTCTACACTAAAATGGCTAACATCTCTCACCTTATAAGCCCTGTTAATTCCCTAAACACCACTAAGGCTAGCGTATCCAACCTTATCAGCCCTCTCCTCAAAACATCAAAGACTTTGATTAGACTATTGGATACGTCCATAGTATAACTTCATATATTTGTCAGGACAGTTGATTTGCTTAGCAACGTACAGTTCAAGAGAGACAGAAGTGTATTGACATACTAAGGTGAACAATCGTATGAGACTTGGCTAACAACATTCTCAAACTTGCAAGTAAAGATGTGCCATCATTAAAGCACTTGCACAACTGTGCTAAATTATTCATGTTCATTCATTACATGAATATTTGCTGATGGTATGCTAATCTGACACCATGGAAAGGCTTTTGTCTTAATCGAATGACAAGAATTCAAACATTGATGTTCAGGAAAAACTTGTTTGGTTAGTCTGAAGAGGGTTCAAAGTCTTTTTCTCTTCACTTGACATTTAGATACTCTCACTGAGCACTTTATAAGGAATAACTGTTCAGCTACTTATTCATGCGATTATCTAATTGGCCAATCATGTGGCAGCAGTGACATGCATAAAATGATGCAGATACGGGTCAGGAGCTTCAGGTACTGTTCACATGAAATGTGATCTAAGTGACTTTGACCATGGAATGATTGTTGGTGCCAGACAGGGTGGTTTGAGTATCTCAAAAAACATCCAGTGAGCTGCAGATCTGCTGGCAGAAACGCCTTCTTAATGAGTCAGAGAAAAATGGCCAGACGGGTCAAAGCTGACAGGAAGGTGACAGTAATGCAAATACCCACACATTACAACAGTGGTATACAGAAGAGCATCTCTGAACACACAACATGTCAAACATCTTAGTGGGTAGGCTACAGCAGCAGAAGATAAAAAATAAGTCTAATAAATACCTAATAAAGTGCTCACTGAGTGTATATTCTACCTGGATAAGCACCTGCTGAACACCCTGCTGAACACTCTGCCTGAGCACAAAGACCATGTGAATGATGCAGCTGGGGTAGGCCATTTTTTGGTAATATTTGGTGACATTCTCTTCACATTCCACCAGCTAGCAATAAAGTAACTGCTCTGATATCTGTGACTGTTCAAGGACAGATGTTCAGGGAATTCCGTGTTTCATCGCTTCCCGTAGGCGGCACGGATGGTGCAGTGGGTAGCACTGCCACCTCACAGCAAGGAGGTCCTGGGTTCGAATCCCCGTCGGCCAGGGCCTCTCTGTGCGGAGTTTGCATGTTCTCCCCGTGTCTGCGTGGGTTTCCTCCGGGTACTCCGGTTTCCTCCCACAGTCCAAAGACATGCACGTTAGGCTGATTCGAGAGTCTAAATTGCCCGTAGGTATGAGTGTGTGAGTGAATGGTGTGTGTGCCCTGTGATAGACTGGCGACCTGTCCAAGGTGTATTCCTGCCTTTCGCCCAATGTATGCTGGGATAGGCTCCAGCCCCCCTGCGACCCTGATCAGGATAAGCGGGTTCAGATAATGGATGGATGGATGGATCGCTTCCCGTAGCTAACATCCAGTGAGGGCAGCTCTCAGCCAGGAGCCTTACCTGTCTATCAGAAATTGTGGCACACATCCTGACTGACTGGAGAGGAAGGGGTTGGTTTTTCACCACTGTATACAGTCAAAATCTTTCTACTTTTGGCCAGATTTGCTCGCGCCCAAAGATCGCCTACCCAAGTTTGAAAAATACTGGCCAAATATACAGTAATCGTGCAATTTGTGTTTCACAGAAACTATTTATTTTTATCTTTGAGTAGCATTCTGAATTTAGTTCATAATCCAGCTTTACACAAGATTTCACAAGATTTTTTATCACTACAAAAAAAAAAAGATTCACAACTTGTAATAGCCTGCATTAACAGTTCAAAGAAACTGTAAACATTATCATGAAATCTGAGTCATAAGTGTGCCTCTCGCAATAGTAATGACAAAGTGTGTTTTAATCACACTGGCAAAACAGTGTGAGTGATTTGCTGATCCTGTAATGCCTCATTTTTCAGCGTGAAAATGATTGTTATTACACGGCTAATGCTTTACTGAGGCCCAGGTCACCACATCAGCTGCCTTATGCAAAGACACAAACCACTGTTGTCACTGATGCGCCAACACGCATGGAAATGCATTCAAGAAGGCACACACCACCATTAAAACAACAAAACACATTTACATAATACATTTAGCTGACGATCCTATCCAGAGCGACTAATGAAACATCGACACATAGGTTTAAAAGAAATTCCAAGGAAAACCAATATATGCTTCAAAGGTGAAGACACAAGCTTTTAACGATGCATAACTCAAATATGCATTTCCTGTTATCTCCCGACATCTGATGACACTGCAGCTTTTTTTTATAGCGAAACAACTTGTTTCAAAACACACAGCCTCTGTTGTGGCCCAGAACACACACTGCAAACTTCCCAGGATGCCCTGGTCTGAAATGTCCATCTGGCAGCGCTGCCATTTCCTGGTTCTGAGGGAGACCTGATGGACCAGTCTGCATTTAGATGACAGCGCTGATGAGAAGGCCATGCCAGGACTTCCCCACTGGCACAGTAATCACACTAAACAAACGCAATTGCGCTAAACAGATACAACAGGCCTAAACAGACAAGTGCATATGTTGAAAAAGAAAGTATAGTCTGTATCAAAACAAGGCTCTTCATTTATCATATGTAGGACAACTCTTTATGGTGCCATGTAGAATACCCTTAGAAAGGTTATCACTTTCTGAATCCACACAAGACTGTGTACATAGTTTAGTACAGTATAAACATTAATTAGAATTATCACACTATTACTGTGATTAACCCTTAATTTTATCAGACAATTCTAAATGTATAATTTATGAAAAATGGAAATATAAAAACAAATTTGTTAAATAGAAAACGTTTTTTTGGCTTTTAGTGCACTTGCTAGTCTTAAAGTGACTGTACATTTGGGGTGCCATTAAATCCCAAATGGACAGAATAAATATGTTGTTAATGTCTCTCTGAGAGGCACAGGAGACAGTCAACAGCTCACTGGCATGAAAATAGAGCACTTGTCTCATCACAACTGTAACCAGACTCAGACACTGCTGAGAGAGCTCAGGGCAGGGGAAGCACCAACAGTGAAGTAAATACCCACAAACCACTGCACATGTAAATACACTTATCTGTCCTGAAAGTCATTACAATTTACCTGCATTGCTGATCATTTTGTAAACATACTGATGTTTTCATGGAAGGAAAACTATTGAATAAACGTTCAGAATGATTGCCAGGCACAGTGATGTACTGGCAAACACATTATCAGACAGACAAGAGTTAGCATTATGAGAGGGATGAGTAATCATTATTTATGACAACAGTTGCATGGAGGATGCCATATTAAAAAGACTGTTTTCATAATGAAAGTGATCATTCATATGCACTTGTAAATCACAATGGGCAGATATGACAATGATAAAAATGCAGAATAACCATGGCAACTGCAAATATTGTTACTCATAGCAGCCAGAGAAAAATAAACAAATAATTAGCAATCATGGAAAGCATAAATAAAAAAAGAAATAATATGTACATTTCTGAATTGTATTCTGTGCTTTTCTCACTCTTAAATTGCATACTAGAATTCCTATTTATTATAGACAAAAACTAGTGTAACTTGTCTGAGCCAAATTACATACAGTAGCATTCAGCACTCTTTTTGACTAATACTGTATTTTCTACATCAGACAGAGTATGACTGATGCCAAATGGGAGAATTAATATTAGGAACCATGGCAATCATTATTAGGTAAACGTTGCTCTGAAAACCCAGATAATGGGCTCAGGTTGTCTTGTATCTTCCTCGGTAGAAAATAAAAATTTATATCATTTCAGTAAAAAAAATGTAAAAATGTTGTGTCTGGAAAGCTATGCAGTGTTAATCTATCTGTAATCTTCCTGTCACTCAGAATATACTTTATTTTACAGCTTTACAGACAGCACAGCTAACACAACCATTTTTTAAGCTGAAGTGAATGGAGGATATTTCCCACTTTATTCAGACCAACTGCAACTTTGGAAGGTAACAGTAATCTAAATCAAATCCAAATTGTAGGTTATCAACTACACACACACAAACACACACACACACACACACACACACACACACACACACGCACACGCACATACGCACACGCACATACGCACACGCACATACACACTTGCATGCAGACGCACACACACACACACACACACAAATACAGTAGATATACTGTAGATACTTTCCCCAGCTCGTTGATGTACAGCGGGAAGAAGTGTGCTTGAAAACTCACTGAAGCACTCGGAATGACAGGGGCTGTGGGATTCCTGCAGGCCGCCATCTCCATGTCACTGTTACCACTGTGTGTGGGTTTGAATAACTGGTTGTTTAGGCTGTGATGCAAGCGAATCCCTTTATCGTACCAGACATGATTGTAGATAATAATTTCACCCCAACTTTCCCTGTGTGTGTTTGTGCGCGTCTGTGTGTGAGTGTGTGCGTACATGCGAGCGTGCCTGTGTGTGTGTGTACGTGCGTACATGCCTGAGTGCCTGTGTGTGTGTGTGAGTGCTTTTCTTCAAGGTTGCTGAAGGCAGGGTTTTTTTCTGCTGTTTATTCACACAGCTGTTCCCTCCCTCAAAGTAAACCTTCCCTGTCCAACCTGCAAACAGTGAATAATCCAGTGCAGCCCGGCACCGCCACAGAGCCGGACTGCTCCAGCAGGGCTGACACAGCAGTTGTGTGACTTACTCGGAAATGGCATTTAAAAGTAGTGACAGCGTGGCTTACAGCTCTATTAAACTGTTTCATGGGCCAGGAATATGCACCCCCATGTCCTGGAATGCCACAGTCTTGCTGGGAGTCAACATTATTCCTAAACTTTCTCCCCCTTGTTACCATTGTCCAGGTGTTAGTTCCAGACAGGAAGTCTGTAGCCTAGCGGCTAGTGGCTAAGGTACATGACTGGGCCCCAGACGGTTGGAGGTTCAAGCTCTGGTGTACGATAAGATCCACACAGCTGGAGCACGGACCTTATTTGTTGGCTGCACATTCATGCTGCAAATCTCCCATCCCCCACATCCAAAAGGTGTTTATTGGATTGAGACCATTGGAGTATAAACTGAACAAACTCATTGCCACATTTGTCGAACCAGTTTGAGATCACATGCACTTTGTGACATGGTTCCGTATTTTGCTGGAAGTAGGTATCAGAAGATGGGTAGACTGTGGCCATCAAGGGATACACAGTCAACAACAATAACTCAGGTAGGCTGTGGTATTTAAACAATGCTAAATTTGAATAAAGGTGTGCGGCAAGAAAACATTCCCCATGCCATTACAAAACCTCCACTAAAACTCCACTAGACAGGATGGTTCCAAGGATTCATGTTGTTTACTCCAAATTCAGACCCTATCATCTGCATGTTGCAGCAGAAATTAAGATTCATCAGACTAGGCAATGTCTTTCCAGTCTTCGTCTGGCTAGTTTTGGTGAAAATCCCAGGAGATCAGCTGTTTCTGAGATACTCAAACCACTGTGTCTGTCCAGTGAAAGTCACATTTCTTCCCCATTATGATGTCTGGCCAGAACAACAACTGAACCTCTTGACCACGTCTGCATGCTTTTAAGCACTGAGTTGCTGCCACATGATTGGCTGATCAGATAATCACATATATTACATATATGATGAATTACACATTAGATATATGCTTTTGGGGGGATTAGGACTCTCTCTGGAGTTTCAGGCTAGCACCAATCTGGACAGCCATGCTGTTGTATAGCTGAAGTTCCTTCCAGAAATCTGTAATTTCCCATCCTGGGAATATAAACACTTCACTTTCATTCTATTGTCTGGGCATGACATCCCTCCTGAGCCAGCCACTGGCTGTTACATAATGCTGCTCAGATACTGTGTGAATAGATTTTTGTAACTGAAGTAAGTGAAACTCAGGCAAACTACTCGGTCACAGATTATCAATCTCATTTTTGATGGTCTGACCTTTTTGCATTCTGTGTTTCTGCTTGATTTCTGCATTCTGTGGTATAATACAAGTCATTATAATTGTCATCCATATTCTAGTTGATCCTCTCATTCAAAAAGTTAACATATTTATTAACTATGAAAGCTCTGATGAACAATCATTTTGAGACACATTGAGTCCAAACCAGCAAATACTCCAACCTCCCAGGTTTGCTACTAGCATACAAAAGCCTATAACATGTTTTACTGGTTTCAGTGGTTAAATACTGTGTATGCCTAAAAACTAAAACCATACTACACTTCTCACTTTCATTTCTCGAAAACGATAGATAAAACTTCCCTTTATTTATAAGATAATGACGTCAATAATAAAATAAAATAAAAAACTATTTCATTATTAAAAACAAACGTAACCCATGAGGGTACAAACAGTTTACGCCATTACCACCGCGTACGTTTCATACCATGCTTGTTAGTAGTATTAAAAATAAATATGAGCGATGTGTATTGAATGGTTAAAGTCATTTGCAGTCAGAAAACACCGAAGAGAAAGGGATTCCGTTTAGGAGTCATGTGATGGACACTCAATCCCTGAGTTTGTCGCTTCCTGCAATACTGGACGTACTCTTACCTTATTGGACTCTTGAATCATTTTCCGTACCACTTGCTTAATACGAGGACAATTTTCTTTCGGCGGATTCGTGTGAACCATTACTCGTGTTACTCCTTTATAAGAGCTGCCGTCTGGCCAGCCAATGTCTAAGGGTGGCACCTCAACATCTGACATTTGGGGCCAGTATGTGGAGTGGATCCCCGAGTCTCGTTTGACCGTCTGGGCCGGCGCCGGCGCCGAGTCCAGATTATCTTCACTGTCCGTGCAGTGTTCCTGAAAAGTGTGCCGAATGGATTTGATCTCCCTCGCAGAGAGGAAGTCATTAACCTTGTCCTCTTTTAGCCTGTCTTTAAATGCGCCGTCACCGTTTATCAGGAGCTGCTCAAGCGCCGCACGTTGCTCCTCGCTGTAGTAAAATTCTGGATTTGACTCCATTATTTTTTCGTTGATATGACCATCGTCCATGCACATCAATTGAGAGTCTGCCATTGTAGCTAAAAAAAATACCGCCTCCCTTGTTATTTTTTTAGG
Source organism: Conger conger (assembly GCF_963514075.1). Lineage (NCBI taxonomy): Eukaryota > Metazoa > Chordata > Actinopteri > Anguilliformes > Congridae > Conger > Conger conger. The sequence continues at coordinate 74,650,196 of NC_083761.1, forward strand.
CGCCGGACGCTATCCTCTCGCCTTCACTATACCTGTGTGTGCAATACAGGAATGCTACAGGTGCGCTGAGAACTTACCCATAGGGTGAACGGGGAGGAGTTATAGTTAGTAATACAAGTAGTCTTCTTTGTGATCGTGTCCATATGAACGGGGATTAGCACGACTGAATGTGTAGCGGAATGATCAATTTCCAGCTACTCTCACCTGGTTAATTTCAGCGTTACAACAATGTATCTGGATATCTTCGTGTGCCTGAACACCTGCCCCTTTTACCCAACAAGTGCCCTTGCCACGATGGTTTGTTATCTGCCTTATTTTTGTTGCTGTCATTAATTTTCATTCATGTTGGTAAAATGTATTCTGTACAATAACTGGCTTTCCTCAACTTAGTAGGTTGGTGTGCGATAAATTTACTCTTGATTTGAGCTCCTACCCCTCATAAAATCTCATCAGAAGTCCTGCGTACGGACTCCTGATTTCTTTATAGGAATCAGAAACATACCTCAATCTTATGCTATGAATTAGCAAAACATATTTATCTTACTATTTTTAAAATAGGTCCATAACATTTCTTTTTGGAAAGCGGAAATCCACTGACCAGGAACCAGAATCACTGCACTGCATGGCCACTGATCTGGAGCAGAAGCAACCTTGACAGGGTCAGGTATCTTTACCAAGACAACAAAGAAATAAGAAAACACAGAAGAAACATTAGATTTAAAATATCATGTATTTTAAAACTTACATTTCATACAAAATAAAATATGAATTACTCATAAAATATGAGTAAATCATGAATGGACTGTCACTTCTGAATGCATTTTACATAATAATTAATAGAGAATTAATCCATTAAAACATTATCATAGGCTGTAATGAACTGACATAATTTTGAAAATAATATAAAAGACCATTTTAACAGAGACCCCAGATCTCAGGCTGTTGTAGAACAGCTGCCGCATGGGTAAATCACTCTGAAGATAATTTCAAACCAACTGCTACTGGCATTTATTTTGTCCGGATGGTTAATGTTTCAGCGGTCTCCAATCTTCAGGAAGGGAAGGGTTCAGAACAACCTTCTGCACATAATTCACCTTCCACTGGCATTTCAACCACTCAGTATATTACCTGCTCTGCTCTAGTTATAGTATGCACTCAGTGATCACTTTATTAGGTAGACCTATACACCAGCTTGTTAATGCAAATAGTTAATCAGCCAATCGTGTGACAGCAACTAAATACACAAAAGCATGCAGACGTGGTCAAGAGGTTCAGCTGTTTTTCAGACCAAACATCAGATTGGGGAAGAAATGTAACCTAAGTGACTTTGACCATGGAATGATTGCTGGTGCCAGACAGGGTGGATTGAGTATCTCAGAAACTGCTGATCTGCTGCTAGAGTTTGCAGAGAAAAGTGCAAAAAACAAAAAACATCCAGTGAGTAGCAGTTCTGCAGGCAGAAATGCATTGTTAATGAGAGAGGTCAGAGGAGAAGGGCCAGACTAGTTAAAGCTGACAGGAAGGTGACAGTAACTTAAATAAGCACACATTACAACAGTGTTATGCAGAAGAGCATCTCTCAACACACAACGTGTCAAATCTCTAAGTGCATACAGCAGCAGAAGACTTAATAAGTCTAAAAAAGGAGTCTAACAAATACCTAATAAAGTGCTCACTGAGTGTATATGCAGCTGTTTTGAGTCTTACTGCATATCATGAGCCTATATATCAGGCTACATTTAAATCGGGTTAGGTCATTTTTAATAGGTAATACAAAATTAAATAATTAAATAATTTATTTCGATGCCACACTGCTCTACATGGCCTTCGTTCTATGACAGACCCCTAAGCAGGAAACAGAACTGGTCATGTGTCAGGCATGCTTTATAGGGCGAAAAGCACATGACGGGGGCCACGTGGCCCTCTGTGCAGTTTGCTGCAATATGAATTGTTAATACAATATTAATGAAGACAAGCCAGCCTGTGTCTTCCAGAGGTTTGAAATATTAAAAAGGACATTTGAACATATGTGTCTGTCAGTGAGCGCTCTGTCATCCCTGTGCTGCCTGTGTGTGTTCCTGCTGTGCTTGTTCGACGAGTCTGCACACTGCACGCGTGTGATCGGACAGGACTGGGCGCAGTACTTCCACAGTGTAATCTAGCATGGCACTCAACTGTCACAGGAAAAGAATACACGTGAAGGCTGTGGCTCACATATAGTCTTACCACAATGATGCACTGCTCTCAACTCTGCCAAACACATTTACGGAAGCCGCCATTTAAAAAAAGAAATCATGACCCAGAAAAATATTGTATAATACTGTGCAAGCATTTTTTTTTTTTAAGTAAAACTGGCTCACATAAATTATGCCTACTCAGAGTTAAGGGCAGAGGGACAGCACATCGAAACTGAATCTGGGCTCTAAGCGAACAATAAACAATAAAAAACAAATAAAAATCTTACGCCAACACTTGAAAATGAAATATGTGACATTATCAGACACCCAGCAAGTCTGCTCATATCTTTGTGTGTGATTGCAGGAGGATAAGTCTGAGATCTCGGTGTGTGATTGCAGGAGGGTAAGTCTGAGATCTCTGAATGTGATTGCAGGAGGGTAAGTCTGAGATCTCTGTGTGTGACTGCAGGAGGATAAGTCATGTTCAGTCATCTGCTCCTCAGAAGGCCCCAGGACTTGCGGCGCTCCCCCCAGCCAGAGACCGGGTCAGAGAGGAGTGATGTAGTTGCAAGGGAACAGGCCGGTTCTGCCCCTCAGCCGGCCGTTCCACCAGGACGGGTCCGAACGGTCCAGAACCTCGATCACATCCCCCGCGTTGAAGGCCAGCTCGTCCGCCTCCTCAGCGCTGAAGTCATACAGCGCTCGAACCTGCGTGACCGGCCTCTGAACCACACACACATACACATACACACACGTGCACACATACACAAACACATACACACACACGCACACAGACACACACGTGCGCACACACACAAACACATACACACACGCACACAGACACACGCACACACACACACATGCACACACACACACACATACATACACGCAGATACACAAACACAGAAAGAATGGTAAATGGTTGGCATTTATATAGCGCCTTTATCCAAAGCCCTTTACAATCGATGCTTCTCATTCACCCATTCGTACACACTCACACACCAACGGCGATTGGCTGCCAAGTAAGGCACCAACCAGCTCGTCAGGAGCAATTGGGGGTTAGGTGTCTTGCTCAGAGACATTTTGAACCGCCCAGGGCAGGATCGAACTGGCAACCCTCCGACTGCCAGACCACCTCGCCCAATGAAGCTGGTTGAAAGGCTTCAATCGCATTCCAAGAGCACTGATCTTGAGCAAATGCCCTGACAGACAAGTAAGAGGTGACATATCTCAGCTGGCACTCCCAGTGCTGTGGGGTCTCCCAGAGGAGAGGCTGAGCAATGCGTGGTATGCAGGGCGACACGCCCGGATTCACACCGTACCTGTGCGTGTGCCCCCGCCTCGGCCGGCCGAAGGGGAACGGGCGCGGGGCTGGTCTGCTTCTCCACCTGAACCAAAAGAACGTTACAAAAAGAACATGAATACAAAACTGGCTTTTTACAATACTAAGCTCTTATAGCCTATGACACAACAAAATGCAGGCCTGAGAATGTTTAGCCCTATTACTATTGCACTGAACATGAACATCGGTTCCATTTAAAGAACAAGCTGGCACTCAGCCGAGCGGGGAGCGCGGGGGTTGGCTGACCCTTACCTGGCCTGGCTGCGGCTCTCCGTCGCTGAGGAAGATCTGCCTCTGCTTGGACACCGAGTTGCCTTTGTAGTACTCCACCAGCTTGTTCAGGGAGCCGAAGCGCTCCTCCGGCCACAGGTAGTACAGCCCCTTCCCGTCCTTCATCACCTTAAAGTGCTGCACGTCCGACTCGTGCCTGAGGAGCGGTGTCACAGCGTTAACGCACTGCTGCAGGCGTTCACAAACGCACTCCTGCTGACGTTCACAAACGCACTCCTGCTGACGTTCACAAACGCACTCCTGCTGACGTTCACAAACGCACTGCTGCAGGTGTTCACAATCGCACTCCTGCTGACGTTCACAAACGCACTCCTGCTGACATTCACAAACGCACTCCTACAGGTGTTCACAAACGCACTCCTACAGGTGTTCACAAACGCACTCCTGCTGACGTTCACAAACGCACTCCTACAGGTGTTCACAAACGCACTCCTACAGGTGCCTGAGGGGCGGTGTCACAGCGTTAACGCACTGCTGCAGGTGTTCACAATCGCACTCCTGCTGACGTTCACAAACGCACTCCTACAGGTGTTCACAAACGCACTCCTACAGCTGTTTACAAATGCACTCCTACAGGTGTTCACAAACGCATTCCTACAGGTGTTTTCAAAAGCACTCCTACAGGTGTTCACAAACGCACTCCTACAGGTGTTCACAAACGCACTCCTACAGCTGTTTACAAATGCACTCCTACAGGTGTTCACAAACGCATTCCTACAGGTGTTTTCAAAAGCACTCCTACAGGTGTTCACAAACGCACTCCTACAGGTGTTCACAAACGCACTCCTACAGGTGTTCACAAACGCACTCCTACAGGAGTTTACGAACGCACTGCTGTAGGCGTTCACAAACACACTCCTGCTTTACAAACGCACTCCTGCAGGCGTTCACAAACGCACTCCTGCTTTACAAACGCACTCCTGCTTTACAAACGCACTCCTGCAGGCATCACAAACGCACTCCTGCTTTACAAACGCACTCCTGCAGGCGTTCACAAACGCACTCCTGCTTTACAAACGCACTGCTGCAGCTGTTCACAAACGCACTGCTGCAGGCATTCATAAACGCACCAGCTCTATGCATAGGCGGAGGGTGACTTCTTCCACCAGGGAAGGCAAACTGCACTTGTTTACTTATCACTCAACCAAAAAGCCTGTTTGTAAACAAAAACTTTCAATTTTAATTTATTTCATTGATTTATTCGAAATTAGGGAAGGCTTAGCGTCCCCAAGCCTATAGCATACATAGCTGCCGACTCTCACGTTTTCGGCGTGAGACACACGCATCTGCATGTGTGTGTGAAAACAGGCAAATGCGTGTGTCTCACGCCGAAAGCGTGAGAGTTGGCAGCTATGAGCATATGTCGCCTATGGCTTTACAACTGAGGCCCTTACCATTGATCAGAGACGCTCCAGAGTACAACAGATGCAGAACCTAAGTTAAACACCAGGGGGAGCAGTGAACAAGCGAAAGCCCCGTATCATTTGTTCACTGCCAGGCTTGGCGGTGACATCAGAGCTTGCTCTGGGAGAACACACTGATTAACCACGGCGCAAGCAGTTGCCAGTCATACAATATTCATGTGTCTGTGTCTAAGACTCCATTTAATGTTCCAATATCCATCGCAGCCACCATCAACAGCTGGTAGGAGTGGGGGAAAACATAACCATTTCCAGCTCTGAACAGGACAGTATGATGCATTCATTATATCAACAAACAGGAGTCACAACACAATGACAGCAGTCCTATTCTGGACTGAGCCAGAACTGGAGATGAGGCAGTTCTGCAGAGTTGGACACTGGAGTCTGGTTCTCGTTTGACCCATTACTTTACATTACATTGTATTTAGCAGATGCCTTTATCCAAAGCAACATACAAGTGCTTACCATGGTCATAGAACAAACTACAGAACAGGTTGGATAAGGTACAACTCACATAGGATTGGTTATACATCCATGAACAAAAGTCTAGTACGCATGGTAGAAAGGCCAAGTCTGTAAGTAATAAAGACAAGAACTACAGTACCAAGACAAATACAAATTCTGTCCTAGATTGAAGTACAAAATCCAACAAAGGGCTGAAGGTAGAGACAGGTGAGAAGCGAGTGAGAATAGATCAGACGACTCCAGGAGAGGAGTCAGAGCCCTGGGCACTGACCGGACGGAGATGGAGAAGTCTCCGGGCGAGCTCTGGCTCCCGCGGATCAGGAAGGCGCCCAGCTCCCGTGACTTCAGGCTCTCCTCCGCCAAGTTCCTGCTGGCGTTCTCCTGGTACCAGCTGGACAAGGCACAAACCCACACCATTACATTACATTATTGGCATTTGGCAGACGCTCTTATCCAGAGCGACGTACAGTGGTTTAGACTAAGCAGGAGGTAATCCTCCCCTTGAGCAATGCAGGGTTAAGACCCAACGGCTGTGTGGATCTTATTGTGGCTACACCGGGATTAGAACCACCGAGGATTAGAACCCTTCTACAGTACACACAAACATATGTACACAGAAAGACTTCTTTAATTGATTACAGTCGGCACGGACAGACACACAGCCCTGCAGTACATTCACAGTCATACAGTTCATGCCAAACATACATGTACATAAATAACATACATGAACACCTGTACAAACCCATGCACTCAGGTTATGAAATGGTGAACTCACAACATAAGAACGCATATGTCTATATGGGCGCACAGGGGAATGTTCGTCTGACCTGGGGAATCGCACATTGATGTAGTTCCTAGGGACAAAACCCTCGTGTCCATGCAGCTCTGCCTTGAACCAGTCATCATTGGTCCCCAAAATCTGTGAGAGAGAGAGAGAGGCAGAGTGTGAGAGCAAGAGAGAGAGAGAGAGACAGGCAGAGAGTGTGTGTGTGTGAGAGAGAGAGGGAGAGACAGGCAGAGTTTAAGAGAGAGAGGCAGAGTGTGTAAGAGAGAGAGACAGGCAGAGTGTGTGAGAGAGAGAGAGAGAGAGAGGCAGAGTGTGTGAGAGAGTGTGAGACATTAAAAAGATTTTATTTTGTCACGCAATGATGAAAGGAGAAATGACAGAAAGTTCTGCCCACCTCTGTTTCTCCTCCTCGGCGGGAGTGTGATTAAACCTCACATTAAACGGCCCTTCACGTACGGCTATCAGAGACGGAAACAGTACTAAATACCATCCATTCATCATGATGCTGTTCATTCAGAAACAGTACTCTGGAGCACTCGGCACTGTAGCACTGAAAATCCTCACATCGTTCATCGTTGCCTTTTTACGCTCCGCTCTTTCCGCTTTTACCGTGTGTCAACAACGCCCTTTCGCTCCGGTACCTTAAGGACGTCTCCCTTGCGGAAGCTGAGCTCGTCCTCCGCCGTGGCCGTGAAGTCAAACTTTCCGGTGGCTTCCATGGCGAACGTCGATGGGCCAGAGGGTGAAGGGAGGGCGCGCAATCACCTGCTTCAGAGAGGGAGGGAGAGAGAGGGAAGAGGTGGTTAAATGCGGCTAGGCCTGGTTAAGAGACCGTTTGCGAGCATTTCCTATCGACCACAGCTGCGTGAGATCCGGAGTTAGAGTTTGAATCTTAGAAACCTCCTTCGCTACTTGTTGTGTCATATACGGGGTGGGCCCAACAGCTGAATTTACACCTGAAATGTCTTTGTATGACAGTCTGTAGTACTGTTGTCAATCGAGTCTGCAGTTCTTGCATGTGCTATCGCTCATGGGACTATCCTTTCTGCACTTTGACCCTTGATTTTAGCCTCTGTGTTTGCATTGCTCAGCAATGCACACTGGATAAGAGCACCTGCTACTGTACACAACAGTAATTAAAGAGAAAGAGGAAACTGGAGCAAAAACCAAGTAAGATATACAATATGTTCACAATCATACAGTCACTCAATGGTGAATGGTGTGGAAAATATTCATGTAACCTGCCCTGGGCCTTCATTCACAAAGAAAAACTATAATTTTGTTTCTATTCATTTTTATTCTTATCAGCCTATTATACAGCCGTCTGCATTTGCCTTCAACCATTATTATCTTTATGCAGCAGAAAATGCACTTTTTGGAATGATATCAACGCTCACTGATAAGTCACTATGCCTATTTTTATAACCTTTTAATATGCAAATGCATTCAAACTCTGTCAGGTTCTGCATCATCTCTTAAAAAACACCGAAAATGTCCGGGATAGCACCCGCCTTCTTGACTTGAGGGAGTAATTATACGAGCAGTGTAGTGAAAGCCATTTTAGTGCTCACCGGATTACAAACGGCAATCACAGTCTCTGCCAGAATACATTTATCTGTGTGACTACACAGAACTCGCCATCAGCCATTTTAAGAAAAGGTTTAAATTGAATTGTCATTATTCTGTCCTTCAGTACATCATGACCACAATGAATGAACTACACAAGTAACTGTCTGTCTGCAATAAGACAACAGTGAAGGCAGATAACCCAGCTGTAAGATGCCAAAATTATACAACTCATGCTGTCAGACCAACCCTCTCTTTATGAATTCCCAGAATTATGGTACATGTGCATTATCTGTAGACCAGAGATCATCAAACCATAGTCCTATAGGGCCAAGAAACGCTGGTGTTCCACTCTCCTTCACCTGGGAGTCAGGTGTGAAGTCAGTCTTGCCAATCAGTAGCACTAACTGCTCAGTTTTTTGTCCGGGATAAAAGAAAACCAGGGCTGGATTTGGATTTGAGGGCCAGAATTGATGGTCCCTGCTGTAGATGGTGTTGTATAGGTGACACACCTGTGGGACTTAGGGCCACATGCAGGACCTGCCTAAAGACCTTGGTACTGCCCCATCTATCAACGCCTTTAAAACAGGCCCTAAAACCAGCAGGCCTCCCTTTAAATCTTTATTTAACCTTTTTTTAACTTTCACTCCAAGATCAGCCACCGCAAAGGAGAACTACCGCAAAGGAGAAGCACTATATATATATTTTTTTTTACATGACTGCTGCTTTAAAACCATAATAACATGCACAACTCCAAAGCTGAGTGAAGACTGGCACACAACCACTGAATCAGCAGATAGTGTCTGAAAATGTATGTAAATCACCCAAGTCACACCTTGGATGAAAGGCACATTTAAAGGCCCAAAGGCCCAAAGGCCACTAGTGAATATCTATCCATCTATCCCAGCATACATTGGGCGAAAGGCAGGAATACACCCTGGACAGGTCACCAGTCCATCGCAGGGCACACACACCATTCACTCACACACTCACTCATACCCACGGGCAATTTAAACTCTCCAATCAGCCTAACCTGCATGTCTTTGGACTGTGGGAGGAAACCTGAGTATCCGGAGGAAACCCACACGAACACACACAAACTCCACACAGAGAGGACCCGGCCGACCGGGATTCGAACCCAGGACCTCCTTGCTGTGAGGCGGCAGTGCTACTCACTACGCCATCCGTGCCGCCCACTAGTGAATAATGTTTAAAAAAATATCTCTCACAGCAAGTACCCCTCTCCTGTCTGCTCACCCTCTGGACTACAATAAGGACTTGGGTGCTGAACATCTGTCCCATAAACCCGAGGTGATCTTTCTGCCAGTCAACATCACATCCTGTACATTGAATTAGTTGCAAGGAAGTCTAAAGGAAAATGGACGTGGATAAGATGGCATCTGCAGAGAGCAGGGCTTCAGTGGCTGTCGTTCGGTTAAGTTAAAAGCTTCTCTTCATCCCGTACACCTGCCGGAGAGCATACGGTAAACACGTCGCAAAGGCATTAACGCGTGACTCATCACTAACAGCAGACGGGGCGATGAAATGTAATGGCACAATTACTCAGATGTTCCATTACTATGACAGCCAGCTGTAACCGGATAAGAGCATGCAGGATACCCGTGGCCATAGTTACCATAATGGCAGAGCACTACGATTGGTCGAGTCATGCTTTTTTACCAAAGCTGCGAGCATCGACTCCAACTGTACATTTCTCAGCTGTAATTTTTATGTAAGATTTTGTTTGCAGACGAGGGCCCTACGTTCACAGTCAAACGCTACAGGTAACTTAAGGTGCTGAATTACGGTCGGTCCAACTCGTAATTTTCTTTTAGCGCAATTGTGGTCCAGTTGTATAAAAAAGGCTGATGACAATAAATGAATTGTGGGTGTGATGAGGGTTTGCTTTCAATATTGCCAATCATAACACTCCATTTTCTCCACTTTAAAAAATGCATTAGAGCTACGACCACCTGCTAATTTCATCATGAACCAAGAGAAAACCCCTAAGGGCCTGTCTTTACTTTACTTTTCCTTTACCCGTGATATCAAAATAAAAGGCACGACTGTAATTTTTAATTTTCATATTTTTCCCCTCTCAAACGAATTATATTTTCATTTATATGGCAATGTAAAAAATTTTAATAATTGGTTCCTGTGAATGATTTTGCGGGGTGAGCATTCTCAGCAGGCCTGAGCTGAGCGTGTCACAGTTGGATCCCTATCCGGAAGCCAAGCCCCGGCAGCCGTGGTTTCTGAATGCAGGTTGCTCTGTGTGGCTGACACCTGCTGTTTCTGGAGTTGTTTGCTGTGAAATGTCAGATGAACATTGTTATGAAGATGTAAGAATTGACAAGAGGAAACCATGTACCTGTGGTTACTATACTATAGCACCGGATGGATGGAGCTAAAACAAAGTAGACGGATATGTACTAATATGGACAGTAAGTAGCTTACCATATTCACTTTTTTTTTTGTTTCAGATTTTCTCCCAATTTGGTTGCCAATTGTACCGTTTATTTCAATCGCCCATGGGCGGCCTGTAGCGTAGTGGTTAAGGTAAATGACCGGGACAGGCAAGGTCAAGGGTTCGATTGTACTGTAATGTAATCAGAAGTGCCACACATCTATTACTGCAAAAACAAAAATGTATGTTTTAGACATGCTCAAACAATGAGTCACAAGGTTTATTTAATGGAGCAGTTTAAGCTTACAGCTAGTTGTGGGCGGTCTATAGCATTGTGGTTAAGGTAAATGACTGGGACACACAAGGTTGGTGGTTCTAATCCCGGCGTAGCCACAATGAGATCCGCACAGCTGTTGGGCCCTTGAGCAAGGCCCTTAACCCTGCATTGCTCCAGGGGAGGATTGTCTCCTGCGTAGTCTAATCAACTGTATGTTGCTCTGGATAAGAGTGTCTGCCAAATGCCAATAATGTAATGTAATGAAATGTAATGTAGTTGAGGACACACGGCTAAGACAGCTGGAAGGGGTCTGACACACCTTCTTCAAGCGGCATCGTGTCGAGCCCGGGACCGTGGTTGCCTGGCAATCCGGGGCGATTTTCATATGCGGTGTGCAACTGCATGTCTGACGCCTTACCGTGCACCAATGCGGTGCTACCATATTAACTTTCGCTCAGGCTTTTTGTGTTTTGCTCAATTGATCTTTGCAGATCTTTGTTCGTAACACAGTGACATTTTATAACACAAGCATGCACATTCACACACACACACACACACACACACACACACACACACACACACACACACACACACACACACACACACACACAAGCACACTGTGTCAGGACATTGGATTTGAAAACAATGAAACAATGGATAAGAGGTTAAGGAGCAGACTGTGACCTTTAATTTGAGGGCCTTGGAAATACATCCCTTTTTATAAAAAAGTCCCCCCAGGGACGAAAAGTAATGGAACAGTTGCCTTCTTAGCTGTGTCTTATTTGTCAGTTGTATTCAATTGCTTCCTTAGTGACGGTATAAGAAAGCTTTCAGAATCTAGTCTTGATTCTAGGCGTTTGAGTGTCTTTGGAGTATGTTATTCGTGTTTGTCAACATGAGGGCCAGAGCTGTGACAGTGACAGTCAAGGAAGCCATTATGAGTCTGAGAAATACGACAAAAACAGTCAGAGACATAGGCCAAACAATAGACTTTGCAAAATGAACTGTTTGGAACATCTTGCAGAATAAAGAAAGCAGAAGTGAGCTTTGCAAATTGACAAAGGGACTGATGAAGAATGAAAGTTCTCACCATAATGAAGACAACCCCTCCCCCCCAAACACCTGTCAGAAACATTCTTCGGAGGCAAACCTGGATGCGTCAGTGACTAATCTCCACAGAGGACAGATCTACAGAGGCTACGCTGCAAGATGCAAACCACTAGTTATCTGCAAAAACCTGATGGCCAGGTTAGAGTGAGAGTATTTCTAAGTAGTACCCAAAAGAGCCCACAGAGTGCTGCAAAAGGTCTTGTGGGTAGGTGAGACCAAGTCTGTATTAGAGTGATGGCAAGAGCACTAAAAAGGGCTAAGAGGCTAAAAGGAACTGCCCAAGAACCAAAGCCCCTCCCCTCATCTGTGAAACATGGTGGTGGGGGTGTTTGGACATTTATGGCTACCACAGGTGCTGGCACACATGTAATCGTGGAGTGGTTGCGGCGATGGGGGGTCTCCCCGCGCAGGTTTGAATCATGACGATTATGGCCAGTGTATTATCGTTGCGATTCATGTTAGGGCGGCCTGTAGTGTAGTGGTTAAGGTGCATGACTGGGACACGCAATTTCGGGGGTTCGATCTGCACAGCTGTTGGGCCCTTGAGCAAGGCCCTTAACCCTGCATTGCTCCAGGGGAGGATAGTCTCCTGCTTAGACTAATCAACTGTACGTCGCCCTGGATAAGAGCGTCTGCCAAATGCCATTAATGTTAATGTAACATGCCATCATTGATAATTTAACTGCTGATAGCAGAAACGGGATGAATTATCTAGTGTACAGAAGCGTCTTATCCGCTCAAATTCTATCAAATGCCTAAAAACTGATTGCATTGCGTTTCATCCAACGGCAAGTCAATGATCCCAAACACACACCAGTGCTCACTTTTTCTTATTAATAATGTTCCGAACAGTTTCTGACTGTTTCGTGGGTGCAGAGAGCAGAAAGCAGGGGTGCATCTTGCAGGGCCTGCCCCGTTCGCTGCACACAGCGGTGGTGTAACCGCGCGCAGACAGTTTCGCACGACGGCGTGGTTCGGAGGATGCTGCATCTGGTGCACTTTTGCATTGCGCCGTTTTGGCGCACGCTCTATGAAAGCATAACAGTAAAATGCGTGGCTGCCTGTTCCGTTTAGTACTCCTACTCTTTCGTCTTTGGATCTGTGGCCCATGCACACACACACACGCATGCACACACACACGCACCTGTGATCCAATTCTCCACACTCTGACACTAGTTGCTTTCTCCCATAGGCTATTGATTCACAGTGCACTTTCATCTTCAAGAGAAACAGATAATAATCTGTCTGCTTCTTTGATCAAATTGGCTTGAAATTAGTTTGAGGTTTTCAGACATAAAAGTCAATATGGTTTCGACAGAGAACTCCCCCAAAATAAAGCAGAGCAACCCACAGTTACACCTCCACTTAGCAGACCTTGTTTAAAAGAGTGACTTTCAATGTATGACAACATAAGCGCATTCACTTGAGTTATATGAGCAACTGTGCCAGACCTAGGGTCCAGTGAAAATGTACACACACATTCATTAAATACATTTATAGCCCAACCAAACACTTACCCTGAGTTTTATGGGATGAGACGTGTAGCATATCCCTTGGTGTAAATGAATTAAACACAGCGAGGGCAAATGAAGGAGAGGGACAGCTCAGTATTCAGCATTGCCAAAACTATTCAAATACATTACATTAAATGAAAGTACATTATAGGCATTTGGCAGAGTCTCTTATCAGGAATGATGGTTATAATACCTCACCTTTTGAGTACACCGTTTTGTATATACATATCAGGAGTACTGCTTTTTCATGTTACATTGATCAGTTGTACTGTAACTATGTAGTGTTGGGTATGTGTAGATACACACAATGCCATAATATCAATCTTGCTCTAGGGTTTTTGTCATGTAGTGTAGGCCAAAATAAGCCATCTTTACACCACACCCAGAATCAAACCTTTTGGGGGTAAAATTAATATTTTGGGATGCAGGTCATCACTTCAGTGAGCATGGTCTGTAACCAAGAAAACCGACAAAATGTGAAGTATTTATTATGAATGATATAATGTGAGTTTGTGGGGCTCAGTGCATGGGGCACACGCGTGGTACTGTAAGTGAGGGGTCCCTGGTGTGGGTATGAAGCAGTGGCAGCTGCTGAGGACCTGAAAACATCCCCTAAACTAATTATTGCTCCTGTTTTCAAATCACTTTCAATCACTTTCCTTAATGAGAAAGTTTGCCACTGATCTGAATAATCCATGGTCACACACAGCTTCTTTCTCCATGCCATGTTAAGGAGATTAAGTAATAAATTCAATTTAGAAGAAAAAATAAAAAAGATTCACTACCCAGTAAGCAAACTTTGTCGCTACGATGTCTTATTTACATTACAAAAAATGTTCTTTGGACGCCAGACTTCACTGTCTCTGACTTCACTTCAGCCTTCTGCAGGTGTCGTGAGCCTACCTCAAGGAAACGCTGGTGAAGGAAGGTGCCCACTTCATAACCCAGTGAAATACTCTCATGAGCTCCCTGTTGGTTGGCATATAAAATTGTTGATCATTTCCTGGTTATTTGGTTGGTACGAGTCAGGCTAGATCGAGAACTAAAGGCCCATAAAGGGCCAGCTGAGATATTTATTTTTATAGACCCACGCTATATTACCAGCAGGCTTCCAGGAATGAAATCATTTAGGCCTAAACTGAAATAGAACTAACTCCACAGCACATTTCAAACTGTGCACTGCCATCAACCGGCCTGAAGTTCCTCAGACAACGCTTCTTATGGCCATGAATGCACAGCCAACGCTGCCATCTCACAGCACAGGAAGTCCTTTATGACCACAATCTTCTGCCTCTGCGCATTTTATCTGCTGACACTACTTCAACTTTTCTCCTGTTTTAAACCTTGCAGTCTCAGGCACAATACAGTGTTAATGGTGCTGACCTCATCTTTAAAAAGACTCAACATTTTTTATGCTAAATTCAGCAGCTGTCTACCAGGTTTTATAAGTCAGCATCAGAGTGTGAAGGACGCTTTATTCCTCCAGGTGTTTTGAGCTTTTATAAAACAAGTGTGCCTCTGGAGATGCCTGTATTTGTCCATTGTCCAGAATCAGCTCCAGTGTGAGAATCAGGGGTCAGAATCAGCTCCAGTCTGAGAATCAGGGGTCAGAATCAGCTCCAGCGTGAGAATCAGGGGACAGAATCAGCTCCAGTGTGAGAATCGGGGGTCAGAATCAGCTCCAGTCTGAGAATCAGGGGACAGAATCAGCTCCAGTGTGAGATTCAGGGGACAGAATCAGCTCCAGTGTGAGAATCAGGGGTCAGAATCAGCTCCAGTGTGAGAAACAGGGGACAGAATCAGCTCCAGTGTGAGAATCAGGGGTCAGAATCAGCTCCAGTGAGAGAATAAAGACTATTTACAGGAAAAGAGCAGAACAGGTAAATAAGGGGAAAAAGAACACATAGGAACGGCCAAGGCTGGACCCCAAAACCAGCAAGTGAGGTAACAAGAGTTCAGCCAATTTCATCAGAGCATCTGCCCATGAAAAGTGCAAGCCATCTCTAAATAAACGGTGCTGTGGTGATTGATTAACTTAATTAACACTAGACATAAAACTGCATTAAAAAAACATAAGAATGAATTGAAAACCTGAGCTATAATCATTCATTATTCATGCAGCATTTTGTGATACAAGGCCAGTGACATTCTGGAAATAACACCTGAGTTCTGACATCACTGAAGCAGCTAGTAAATAGTGCCAAATATAACCTGTGTCCAAAAAATTTCCCTTTATTAAAATCCAGGACGAGCAATCCAGAAAACGGTGGTATTGAGTGAACAGGACTAAACGAAGACGCTGCACAACTGAATGTACTGAATGTACTCTCAGTACAAAGCCAAGGGAAAGGCAGACTACAGATCACAAAGCAAATGTTTTAACATCCTCTTTGATTCCCCCAAAATGGCAGCGATAAGCTGCATTGTGCCGTCAAAGGATCTGAAGGCATCAGAGGCTTCATAAGTGATCCAGCAACCCTGCTCTACCTGTATTGATATGCAATATAGAGTTTCAAATGCTAGCATGTGAAACATTGCCTTCCCTGCTGTGGCGTGAAGTGCACACTGACCGCAGTAAGCAATCCAAACCTCTACTGTAGGAAAATGTTCACCGGACAATGGAGTGTATTCAACTGCCTAGAACATTGGAGCAGTTTAAGCTTACAGTTTGCTGATATCTTGGTCTTGCTTGCTTAAAGTGGTTATTGAGATCAGTAGTGGTGTTAACGCATGCACTGATTATTAAACTGCTAAATTATTCTGTTTTAATGTTTCTGAATACACACACTCCTCTTTGTTTACTGGCCCAATGCACCAAAGAGCAAAAGTGCAGAACTTCCGCTGAAGTCATGAGATTTACACTGGAAGAAAATGACCATCAAAGGGTACAAATAATAACCATGAATTTAAAGTTCATCTCAGTTTTAACATGCCATATACAGTAAATATACTCAGAGAGCAGGTATCAACTTTATAAAGTTGATACCTGCAAGACCTCTCACTTTTAGACTGGATAAGATGATCGCAGGTCAGAAAACTGTCACTGTTTAAAATATGTAACAGCCATCTACAAGAGGATAAGACCATTAAAATATCCAGTATGCTGAACGCAAGCTTTCCTGAATCTTTTGCCATAATTGCACCAGCTGAGAACACAGAACAAGTAGCTACAGCGCATGTGCTACTCAAATGAACCCAGTTGTGCCATGAGCTGTGTACGTAAAGAAGCACTGCCTGTGCATACGGCTTACTTCATCCATGGCTTACTTCATTCTCTGCAAACACTCTTGAGACTGTTGTGTGTGAAAATCCCAGGAGATCAGCAGTGGCATGCGATACACAAATCACTGTCTGGCACCAGCAATCATTCCACAGTCAAATTCACTTATAACACATTTCTTCCCCATTCTGACATTTGGTCGGAAAAACAACTGAACCTCTTGACCACTTCAGCATGCTTGTATGCATTTCCTTGCTGCCACATGATTGGCTGATTAAATATAGAAGCTGCAGTAACAAGCTGGTGTACAGGTCTTCCTAATAAAGTGATCACTGAGGGCATACGTCTAGAAAAGCAAGGATGTGAATATCCTTTTTGAAAAAAATCTACTTAACAATTAATCAATAACATTTACCATTTGCCCTGTAATTACACACAATCTTACATGCTCATTTGCCCCAACCTCCCAGAGAATATAAACTGCACTGATATAGGAATATACTGACTAGTCAAAAGTCAAACATATGCTGACTTTCCACAGAAACTGCCTGAACCCTATAACCATAGTAACAGTTGCAGAAAATAAGTAAAGGAGTACATTCAACGTGCGAGAATAAGGAAGTTATAAAGTTCCATACAGAGCAGATACTTCTTTTTAATTACCTCGTTAAGCAAAAGCATGCTGGCTACAGTGATACGGAACCAGACCTCCTCAAGACTTGAAATACACTCGTCTGTGGTGTGTATGCTGATTCAACTACTATTCTCAGCTGAGTGCAAAAACTGAAATATAGCTCCAACACCACTCCAGCTTCTTCCTGTAATTTGGATTGAGCCATCTCACAAGCCTGATTCAACCAGAGTCACCGACACACACCAGGTCCATTCAACACGTGTCCTCCTTTGACTCGTAGTTAAACGGCAAGCATTCATTTTTACGTTTTCTTCACAAACACAATTTGTTGGGCTGTACAAATCAAACTGACAAAGAAGATTGCTCGAATCCAGGCCTAACACCGGCCTGCAACAGAAACAATCAACAGCATAAGTGGTGCCATGAAAGATCAGGCGACACAGGCGAGTGACAACGTCGATACGACTATGGCCTGGATTCAGTCGATATGCTGAAATTAACACAAGCGTCCATTTCTGAAGCTAATATCCTGGTCTTGTTGAGACCTGTTGCGGTTGGCTGGAGTATAGGTATTTCAGCCACCCCTTTCAACAGTACAATAAAAACATGAAGTCAATATTGTGATGAATCAGGTGGCTTGCATCACTGCAGAGTCACTCATGCCCATATAAGGGCTTCCCCACTTCCCTACTGTACAGTCTCAGGCTCTGAATTATACAAAATGGCTGCACTTGAGGGCAGTGGGTAGAACTGCCGCCGGTCCTGGGTTCGAATCCCTGTCGGCCAGGGGCCTCTCTGTGTGGAGTTTGCATGTTCTCCCCGTGCTCGCATGGGTTTCCTCCGGTTTCCTCCCACAGTCCAAAGACATGCAGGTTAGGCTGATTGGAGAGTCTAAATTGCCCGTGGGTATGAGTGTGTGAGTGAATGGCGTGTGTGCCCTGCGATGGGCTGGCGACCTGTCCAGGGGGTATTCCTGCCTTTCGCCCAATGTATGCTGGGATAGGCTCCAGCCCCCCCTGCGACCCTGTTCAGGATAAGCGGGTTAGGATAATGAATGGATGGATGGCCTCTGCTTGAAAACTTCACTTCCCCAGTTTCAAAATGCCCATGGATAGGCAGTGGGTGATGTCACAGGCACTTGCTCCATAGATTTTCTAGTTAGCAGCAGGGAAAACCACTGGAATTTAAAATTTAAAACACTTCCTAGAGAGACCCTAACATTAGATAAACTTGAACTTTTTATTGTGCTTTTTATATTTTTAAAAAAGTGGTACACCATCTGGGTACAAAGATTGTTTTATGAGCAATCTGCGGTTAATCCTTCATAATGGAGGTGGTGGAATGACCTTCCTGTGGACGTCAGAACAGCAGAGACCCTGACCACCTTCAAGCGCAGACAGAAAACTCACCTCTTCAGGCTGTACCTTGCCCCTCCCCTCCCAACCTCCCTGTAAATTCTAATTAGCCATGTATGCTGTCTATTGTCATTATTACGCATGTGTATACTTGTTTTATTATTCCTAATGTTGTATTTGCCAGAACCGTTTTGTCACTGCTTCTTGGCTGGTCTGTTCCCATCAGATTAATCTACAGGGTTCAAGTGCCTATCAATGTTGTCACTTCACACACTTGGAACTGTACTTCCCTCTGGGGTTTCCAGCACCCCTGGCTATGGTTATGCACTTTGTTGTACATCACTCTGGATAAGAGCATCTGACAAATGCCTGTAATGTATTGTACTGTAATGTAATCAGAAGTGCCACACATCTATTACTGCAAAAACAAAAATGTATGTTTTAGACATGCTCAAACAATGAGTCACAAGGTTTATCTAATGGAGCAGTTTAAGCTTACAGCTAGTTGGGGGCGGTCTATAGCATTGTGGTTAAGGTAAATGACTGGGACACACAAGGTTGGTGGTTCTAATCCCGGCGTAGCCACAATAAGATCCGGGTAGCTGTTGGGCCCTTGAGCAATGCCCTTAACCCTGCATTGCTCCAGGGGAGGATTGTCTTCTGCTTAGTCTAATCAACTGTACGTCGCTCTGGATAAGAGCGTCTGCCAAATGCCAATAATTTAATGTAATGTAATGTAGTTGCAATATGCTTGGGAGCCTGATTCACAAGCATGGACAAGCTGGCCGAATAGGCTTATTAAGCCATACTGTGGCAGCCTGAAGCTAATTCTGGAACATTTATGTTCATTAGTTAGACAAATTTGTCCATTTGATCTACTGTAGTCTTGCCAGATGTTCACGTTATGGCAAATTTTATTTTGAAAAATAAATGTCATACTGTTACAACTAAAATATCTTGGTCATAAATAAATAATGCATGATAAATGGGCCTTTTCAAAATGCCGCGTTGAATGAATTCATTTTGACACATTTCCATTTTGAAGTTACCTCAGCTGCCATGTTTATTTTATTTGTCTCCTCTGATTCTTTTCATCTATGCACCTCCCTTACGGTACTAATGAGGTCAAATTTGAGTTTACTGTGGATATTTGTGGATTAAATTCATGGATACATATTGATTGAATCCTGGTAAGATTAAGCAGAAGGCAAGTTCCCAGAGTTAAAAAATATAGGAAAGTTACGCACAGCTAAATATTTTCACAAGTGCGAAGGATATGAAGTGGACAGAAGATTGTTTCACTGTTACAGGTTTTAAATCTTAGGATGTTATTCATAATTGTCATCCACAATCTGCTTCCACAGGGCCCAAAGCGCTCCATTCATAAACCAGCCTCCTAGTCTTGAAATGAGACACAGACGCAATCAATTTTACTGCAGGATAAAACATGAGAGTTATCCCTAAAGACTCGTTGTTACGTCTTAGTCCAAAGTATGTCCCTTTTAGCTCAAACAATGAGGTAGCGAATAAACATGTGCAGTTAATAAACCGCAAGGATAAAACTTGCTCTTCAATACTTTTTCACTATCGAAGGGGTCATGACGCTCAGCCAGAAGTTACTACCTAAGTGGATATGATGCTTAGCCGAAAGTTACTACCAGAGAGGGATGTACCCTCACCGAGAAGTGACGATTCAACGGGTATGGATATGATCATCCCCCAAAACTGCTTGTTCTGCCGAAGCCTGCTAGATTATGCCAAAAGGCATCCACTTCAATTACGTGCTACTAATTCAAACAAAAACGTGATGAGGGCTAAAACGTTATGCGTCCATTCCTCAGCTTCAGATTCAAACAGAAAATTATTTGACTGCATAGCGCCAAAATCGCAAAGCAGGTTGCAGCGTTCCCCAAGTTATGAATGGTTTCGCCGCATTACAAAAAAGAGTATATGAATTCAGTTGTGCATAAGCTATTGCGCAAATATAGAGATAGAATGCAAACGGCTAATATGAAACCTAATTCCAGTCATTTATGTCTTAGGGAACTTAACTGACAGTTCTGTCTAGTAGTTATGTGCGTACAGTAGCTACCTCAGATAAACATCGTGAATATGAAAACACAAATTGCGTTTGGCTCCTTGGATTAAGCACATGCATCTAAACAATAAAAAAATGTACACGTGTAAAACGTAAAATTAAATAATCAAACAATATAGCAGGTTATACATTACTTTCAAACTGCCAGAAACAAAGGTAAACATAGGCAACAGTGCTGGATTTAGGTGAGCGTCTATAGGCTATTTCGTTAATCTTGGATTAGTGCCCACAGTCTTCGTTATTAATTTCAGGATCAGCAGTCATTCTACTTAAAATTAAACCATAATTTCTTCAACTAGTCCAACGGGAAAAGAAAAGGCAGCGACTTCGAGAAAAAGCAGCGCACGTAACTCATTGGACGAACTCCTTTTTCTTCTAGTTGTAGGTCAACTATATAATCTAGAAAAGGAACAACGACATATTGTTTAAAATAACTTACTTATATCGTCCGCATGCACAGCTCTGTGTCCAAGCCAGAAATGGTATTTGTATAGCCTACTACTGCAGCAATGTGAGTGTATTCGTAGGAAAGTTCATAGGCAAAAAAACGACAACAAGGTCATGAAAATATAGTGACCTAAGTAACGTCGTTACTTTCTGATCTGTCGTCCTCTGGCAGCGAGAATGAGTAGAAACAAGTTAAGCAACATGTTGCCAACACCCCCTCCCTCCGTTGCTTCCCGTACCCTTCCCCCTCCCCATACTCCCGCTCATACAGTGCCTTAAATATATGGTGATATGCCGTATCTTTTAGATGTTCGTTTAACACTGCGTCTTTTTTTTCAGGAACTGCTCACACCATACCTGCAGAACTACTTGATGTGTAGCATTTAGAACAATAGTCGTGCTTCAACATTTCGTACACTTCAGCATGCGTACTTGTGTGCGTGCGTGCGTGTGTGTATATACCCCACACATGTGGAGGATGCTTCAGAAAGCAATGCTTTTTTTTCTGTTTTACCCTGCTTGCTGTGGAACAAATATCCTCGTACTGTATGTTGACACTATAGTAATCTAATCAGTGAAATAATGGTTTATGACACATTTCCTCTCATGTAAATAATTTAATGTATTCTGATATAAAAAAGGTATATGAAACATATGCAGTTGCTACAGTACTGTATATTGAACTGGAATGACTATTTCTGTATACAGAGTATGCATGTTCCTCCCTTGTCTGTGTGGGTTTCCTCCAGGTAGTAAGGATCGTTAGGCCACAGTCCAATCAAAAGTAAATCAAAACTAAAACAAATTTGGCTCAAAATAAATACATTCAAAAATGTTGCATTCATGTTACTTGGAAAATGGTGCAAGTTTCTGTTCACAGCATCTCTGTTCGACGGCAGACTGTGTAGCGTGTTTTATTATTTTAACAAACGCAAATAGCATTAGAATTGAATGCCAGGAAAATGGTTGCAAATGCATGACCACTTGATGAGACTTGTGAGCTTAAATTAGATTTTAAAGGAAATATTTCCATGAAGATGGAATTTGTATTTGATTATGTTGTATCATCGGCTTACCTCAGGAGGAATCAGTTGCTTTAGATGTTTGAACCTTTCGTGAAGTTGTGTTTATTGTATCCTACTCATTTAATTTTCATCCTTTTAAATTTGATCATCACAGAACAATATTTTCCCTTGGCTTGGGTTTTATTGAATCTATATGTGATCCAAGGCTCAGATCAACCTTCTTTTACATTTAGTCTGTGACCACAGATTAAAGGTATGATGCGGAAACATATTAATAAGTGCAGAATTTATTTATAAGCACTCTGGGGAACACTGATGACGTTTTCAGTATATTTAGAGAATCTATGTGTTAGTGGGCAGCAAAACAATCAATTAACAATTTCATTGAATTTGAAATTTTATACACCATTCCCAGAACAGATTTTTAGGTCTTAAAATTCTGTATAATATCAATAACAAACTTGCCAAATGTGATGTTTTCAAATGTACATTTTCACTGATTCATTCTATTAATTCATTGATTTATTTGTGTATTTCCTCTTGGGTGGCAGTGTAGCATAATGGGTAAGGGAACTGCAGTTTTATCTTTGAGCAAAGTCCTTATTTGCTTCAGTAATTATCCAGCTGTAAAAACTGTATGTAAAGAGTGTAAGCCTTGTATGTCGCTCTGGAGAAGAACATCTGTGAGATGCCTTAAATGTAATATGTATCATCACTCCATCTGTACAGTGCTAATGCTGCATTTACAGGGCGGCCTGTAATGTAGTGGCCAAGGTACATGCCTGGGACATGCAAGGTCGGTGGTTCGATCCCCAGTGGAGCCGCAATAAGATTCGCACAGACGTTGGGCCCTTGAGCTGTTGGATGGAGGCACACCTGTCCACCTCTGTACCTGGCCTTGTTAATAGGCAGTGTAATTTTATAGGGCATGGCTTGTTGTGTATTGGTGTACGTACAAGTCTGCTACTCAGATACCAGAACAATATGGCCACAGAAAGATTCACAGCCATACAACATGAAGAGAGAGAGAGAGAGGCAGAGAACCACTCCACAGGAAGTCAAAAATGAAACTAAAAAGCAAAACAGAAGTATGTGGCTTTTTTATTGTTCTCTCTTTCTCATTTTTAATGCTCTGCTGATACTGCTTCTCCCCATCCACCGAAGGGTCACATATATAAAATAAACAAGTGTCTACTCCAACAGTATTTTGAAGGGATCATATTTTGGGAGAAAATATTAAACAAAAGTAATAATTTCATATTTCATTTATAACCTGCTATGAATCAAATATGAAATTATTACTTTTGTAGAACGTTTTCCCACCAAAATATGATGCCTTCCAAAACAATGTCTGAGTGTGTAAATGTTTTTGCCTTGGAAATTATGTAAATGCTCATATTCAATGCCATTCAAAACAAGACGATTAGATACAGATTGATCGCAGTTGGCAGCAATGAGATAACCACATGGTGATAGATAGGAAAGATAGCCTTTGTCAGAAGGCACAGAAGCAATGACATACAGTATAAAACGATACAAATGTTTCATTCTGAATTATATGCTTGTATGTAAGATAGATAAGATATGTGTTCTCTATATATTTGTATGAATTCAAACTGTTTACCTGATCTTCTCAAGATAGAACTATGAAACACAAAGACTACAGACGTGAGTCTGAAAACCTGGCCCAGAAAACATCATCCTGTGTGGCCTTGGTCTTGATTCCTCAGGCAGTGTGTGTTGTTAGCAAGGGCCTTGCAGACAGAGTCCCCTTATTTCATTCTAATTGTGTTTCTCAAATTCCCAAGGGGAGGATTTGCACCTGTGGCCCACAGTAGCTTCTAGGTACTGTGTCACATGTGCAGTCCATCCTGCTCAAACATGGTGATATCTTACAATATTCATAGTGCCCGGCATGCAATCAATGCCAGCCCACAGGGTTTTCTGCCTGCTTGGCCATAGCTCCACACACACACGCATGCACGCACACACACACACACACACACACGTACACATACAGTCTGTTTTAGCTTAAAGTCACCTGTCTAAATGCAATGATAGCATTTGCAAAACAGATGTGACATTTTGAAAATTGTGATGCATAAAAGAATGAGATTGGTATTGTAAAAGTGCAGCTTTGCTACTGCTGGGAGAGTCAAATCTGTGTTGAGCAATTGTATACCTTCACAGTCTGTGCTACAGCCCATGGAGAGATTTGTAAAGGCCAACAATGTTGTCAGGAGGTTTTGGGTGGCTGACTTTCATTGTCTGGAATGCAGTCATCCAGGGTGACTGAAACCTTTGACAGGGAAGGGTGGATTTATTAAAATATGAATGAATTAAAATGTGTTTATTTTCTGAACACAGCGGTTCCTTGTTAAAATATTCAGCACTACATATAAAATATATTTAATGTGATTAAATGTAATAATTAGTTTAGAAAATGTCAATTGACGATTACATTGGCAAATTCGTTGCTAGGTAAGTCTACATTCACCCCATGGAATTAACCAAAAAGTCAAAACAAACTTAAGATCAGATCTTAAGATTAAGCAGGCAATTAGAATAATGAATAATAATTATACATTCCTTAATGTAGGCTCAACTACACCTAATTTACGGAGAGAATGAGCAATGAGCCACCAAACAGCCCCTGGAGCTCAAGATGAATCTGTTTTCCATGCCTGGAATGTTCTGTATCTAAGAGGTGTTTGGGACATTTTTCGGGTAGTTTCCCATAATTAATTAGTTACTTGCTGCCTCACCCTACAGCAAAAAAAAGTCTGAGCAATGACATTCTCAGGCCATGTGTACTCCTTGCAATCATTTTGATTTTCTTTTATGAATAAAACTGTGTTTCTTGTCAGTGGATTAATTCTCAATGTTAATTTCAGGCCATTGAAAATTGTATTGTGCCAGTCACGAACATATTGTGATTATTGTACGCTATCCAAGAGAAAATTACTGCAAAACATTATGAGTGTGAAGCTCCACTAAAATTCTCTCCTCAATATGGCTCCAGACCTTTTACTGTAAGCTATTCAGAAACAGCCAACTTTATCAAAGGACCTTTCCATATTACAACTAGCCTAAACATATCCACTGGAGAGGACGATAACCTCATATCAAGTCAAATCGCAACATTCACAATCATAGCAAATAATGGCCAAGATCCAAGCTGAAAACCTACATTTTACAGCTTGAATGGTAAAGAAGAATGCAATATCTAATCATATAAAGTTCCCATTAGTGACAATGAATTCCCTTTCTCAGAATGCCATGAAGCACACACACACATAAAATGTGTCTTGTTTTTGAATAATAAAATGTTTTTGAGCCTCTGTGGCTCGGTGCAGTCAGAGGGGCTGCTGCTAGCGGGATTAACGCTGACAGCATCAGCTTCCCTGCTCTCACCCTCCAGAAGCCTGTGGCTGCCTCTGTCAAATGAGTCTGACCCCCCGGGCGAAGCCTGCAGGAGAATCACTCCTACACGCCGCCACACAGGCTTGGAGCAGCGGCGTAGTCGCGACCGCGGACGGAAAGAGCCGCCCGCGTATGATCTGGTCCGATTAACCACAGCCGTGGGAAAGGATTCGGTTAATCGCAACGGCTATTGGTCAGTCAAGGACTCAGTCAAATGCAGAACCAATCAAAATACTTTATCCTAGGGTAGGGCGTGTCCAGCTTACAGAATTTGGTTTAGAATCTAGTCGTGACTTTGCCAGTGTAAACTGTCGCCTGCCGTCCATGAAGAGGTGCACAATTGCCCATAGCGTCACCCCGGGGGTTTGGGTGTTGACCAGCAGGATACGCCTTGCCTCATTGTACAAGAGTTGTCATATTGATTGATTGGGCTTCTACAATCGGCTGTGCACCAACTCTCCGAATAGTGCGGTTATCTGGCATCGTTTACAGTTGCCAGCAGAGAGGCAGGAAATAGCTGGCTGCTCACATTTCAGTGGATGCTGCTCTCTCAAATTTGACGGCGCACTCGTGTTTGAAAGGCCAACCCTGAAGGGCACGGCGAAAAAAACATTTTTGAGGAGAAAATTGGAAACCATTGTTAAGATTGGAGTACCAGTACACCTGGCTACCAGTACCTGTTTCCAATAGGGGATTTTGGTGAAGAAAATGGCACAAGCTTTACTGAATAATGTTTTTTCAAATTTCAAAGTATGGCACAGTACAGTGTTGGAGTGCTGTACAGAAATTTAAAATCTGACTTAATAAGTCATTAAGTCATTGGCTGAAATCTATAAGTCAGTGTACACATGACAATGTCATCCACAGGTCATCAACAGGACATAGAGGGCATCAGGGTTCTATCCATGATCTGTTAATATTAAGGGCAACATTTTGGTGCAATCGCAAACGCTTAGACCACCTGAGACACCTTTGCTGACTATGTATGTAGAGAACTGCACCCAAAAAGTGTTTTAATACTGCACTTGTAGCTATTTTGGCTCTTTGTATTCATATCAACATTATGCTAAACTTATTAGCATAACGGATGCAAGTTCCTGTCCAACCATTTCCCTTGGTAGCCTGGCGATGAACCCAAAAACTGGGACACACTCTTCACCATGCTAATGACTCCTGCTGCTATATTATCTTTGAATAAGGTGCAATAATTTGCCACTGCGCTATTATGGATTGCAACCAAGCTCATGAAAAGCTTGTTAAAACAATGATGGCGGTAAAAAAAAACCCATTATGAGGACAGCAGCGGGCACTGGAAGTCTAATGAATTTTCTAGCGATAAGAAGACCCGAGGCAGCGATATATTTATTTTCCTGACTGGTGCCTGGGCTTCAGCACTGAGCGCCCATGCCAGGGCTGACGTTAGCAACCCGCAAACCGCAGCCTGATAGCAGTCACCGCGGCAACGTAAAGCCGGCTTACAGCCTCCCTGGCCTTTCGTTTTAGGTAATTATGCGATGCAAATCCACCCTTTGTAATGTGCTCCAAACCTGCTGGGTATAACTAAACCCAACTGAGGACATTTGACTTTCTCTATCTCGAGCAGTAAAATCGCACAACGCTTGACAACGCATTTATTAATCGAAAGGTGCGTCAGAAAATCCACATAAAATGTTAAAATGTGCCTTTTAGGATAGGTAAGGATGAAATGTGGTCAGTAATTACATCACTCTTTTATATTTTACATCATATCTCTAAAAAGATTTCTGCCTCCTAGAGAAGGGGGAAGAATTTGAAAAAAGAACTAAGAAAGAAATGAAAAAGAAACGTTGTTCCCTATACGATGATTCTGCTGTCAGGATAATAATGTATGGGGGCACTACTGAGAGCTGTGAAAGCGGGATATTGCCCTCTAATGCCCTCGAAACCTACTTGGCAGTCAGCCCGCCTCTTCCACCTGCACGTGTCCCTGTGATGGGCGGGGCGGCAAGGGGGCGGAGCATCACGTGTTGCCAGGGAACAGAAAGGACCTATCGATCCGGAGACATTAAACACCATCCACTGCAGGCAGAACATTCAGAGCATTTTTCCTTGCCCCAGTAGCTGGCAGAGGAACCAATCGCATCCCAGAACTCAAAACAGATGTCTTTATTAGACGGAACGTAGATCAAACAGGCAGTGGTCGAGTACCGGCAAACAGCGACAATAAAGGTAGTCAAAACAGACAAGGAATAAACAGGCAAAAGTCCAAACACGGGAAGGCAGGCAATGGTACAACACACAATCTAAGAATTGAAATCCAAAGGGGCAAGCAAAGGCCGACAACAGGTAGTCCAGAAACAAAACAAAAGGGAGAACCAACAACAGAAGTTAGGATACACCAACAGAGTCGGCACACGGAACACGGAGGCGGAAAAACGGCTGCAGAGTATGGTCGGGATCACATAACAATCTGGCAAAGAAACAGGGAAACTGGGTGGGCATAAATACACTGACAAATTAACTGAGATGACGAACAGTTTTGTTCGAGGGCAGGGAAACAGGTAACGAGACACAGGTGAGTGAAAGACTACGGAAAGCAAACAAGGACAAGAAACGCAAAAACAAAGGCAGGAAACAGGACACGGGAGCACAGTAGCTCCTGGTAAAAGATCACACAGGCTGGCTAATTTGTCTTGGAAAGTGGTTATCGACATCTACCAGGTTATTCTGTTTTATGGTTTTCGCTGAATTTAAAAAGAAAAAAAAAAAGGCCAGGAGATGGGGAAACTATAATGACCTTCCCTCAAGAGCTAAGCAGTGTCTAGGGATTCAACTATGACAGCGATGACAAATCAATTTATTGTCATTTTTTCTTGGTGTGTTCAGTCCAAGAGGCTTTGAGAGACCTGGATAATAGCTACTACAGAATAAAAGAGGTACTGAAGCTCCCAATACGGCACACTTCATATACAGTACTTCCACTGTGACTGTAAGCTCACACTAAACACTGTATGCCAACCCAAACACTCCGAGCTTACCATAAATACACTTATTCAAACACTGTGCTCATCCTAAATAATCTCACTCAAACACTGTGCTCATCCTAAATAATCTCACTCAAACACTGTGAGCTCACACAGAATGCTCTTTCCCAGACACTATGATCTCACTCCGTAGTGGATAGCAGGGCTAAAAAAAACCGTCATTACATTATATGTAAATTTACAAAAACATTTTCCACAAGACATTTATTTTCAGCAACAACACTAATGCTTTAAGCTTTTAAATGTTGTAATACGAATAATCATAAGAATATAATAGCCCAGTTAAAGTCTGACCTTAGTGAATCTCGTATCCCTGCATAGCTGACTTCAGACAGTGGCTCAGTAGGGTGGCTATGGTGCTATGCTGTGGACTTGGGCACATGCTGCGAATGAAAGGTTTGTCCGCCACGGTTGCTCAGAAATGTAACATAGTGAGCAAAAGTCAGAATCTAGACATCTAGAGGGATGGAAATCAAGCTTGAGCGATGTTTTTTAAGCAGATTATTTCAATAAATAATTAGATAATAATCAATTATAATAATAAGCGCAGTTGTGAAATAGAAAGGTCTTACGGGAAGCTACGTGTTAGTGGATATGATGACAGCATTTGAGAAACATGATATTTCAGTACACTTTAGCTGAATGTGAAACTAGGATATTTCTGAGACTGCACTGTTTTGAAAACAAGATTAAATGTCAGCTTCATGTTTTATTCAGACATGCTCTGCCCCCATGAATAATGTCAATATCAGTTCTCACAGAAATAGTAAAAATGGTGTTTAACAATTTAGAAACAGTCGCTACAAGAAAACTATATCTACTTGTGTATGTGCATGTAAGTAGATGATTTCAAGAAACATTGGGAAATACTCAAATATGCTAAAACAGCTAATAGTTGATCCAAGAGCTATCTATTTCCTCTGAGTGAGTCACAATACCCAGATAACTGCATAAATAATCCAGTCAGTCAGGTTTCACCTTCTGTCATTCATATCAAGACACATATCTGTCAAAGAGAGGTGAAAGAATAGTTGGCCTTTATAAATGCTTTACAATCTCTGAAAGCTTCGATGTTTCTGGCTATTCACCTACTCTGAGAAATGGAGATACAGTAATGGTACATTCCTATTATTTAAGGAATGCAATTCCCAATGGGGGCGGCACGGATGGTGCAGTGGGTAGCAATGCCGCCTCACAGCAAGGAGGTCCTGGGTTTAAATCCTGGTCGGTCGGGGCCTCTCTGTGTGGAGTTTGCATGTTCTCCCCGTGTTTGCGTGGGTTTCCTCCGGGTACTCTGGTTTCCTCCCACAGTCCGAAGACATGCAGGTTAGGCTGATTGGAGAGTCTAAATTGCCCGTGGGTATGAGTGTGTGAGTGAATGGTGTGTACGCCCTGCGATGGACTGGTGACCTATCCAGGGTGTATTCCTGACTTTCGCCCAATGTATGCGACCCTGTTCAGGATAAGCGGGTTTGGATAATGAATGAATGAATGAATTAATTCCCAATGTGCCCTGAAAGTACAGTAATGTTCTATTTGGATACTAATAAGCGCATTTTACAGGTATGTACATATCGGGTTCCACCCCAGTGGCAAGTGTTTGTACCTTTCTTGACACTTTTTTGTCATGTACCTTTTTCTTCTGAGAATGCTGGAGGGGGGAGTATTCTGCACAGCTTGCACGCTCTGTCCTCGCACATTTTTTCCGTTTGTAATAATGATCTGTCATTAGGCCTGATCCCGCGTCGTGACTCACACCGCCACTCTGATGGCACGGAGACTCCCGGGGACGAAACCGCACGGCAGCTGTCACGACCGTCCCCCGGCCGCCATCCTTCACCGCCGGCCCGGGGAACTGAGCGGAGACTGGCACCTCGCCGCCGAACATACACCCGCCACCCTCATTAAAGTCGTTCTCCATTATCCGTCCTTTAAATACATGCGTATTCCGTGACAGTTCTGACGATACGGTAAAGCACGTCTCGAAGGCCGGCACTCATAGCTTTCACCTGATGCGTGCCCTTGTTTTAACAAGCGCGGTGCCTTTACGTTAGCTTGAACAAAGCTGCGCCTCGTGGAAAGCCGTGAAGGCTGTGGGTCTATGAGTGGTTGAAATGCAAGCAGCGCATAGGCGAATGAAGCGGGGCGAGTCTGCCCTTAGTTAAGGTCCTGTGTATATATTACTGCACTGCGACATGGGTTTTCCGCTGACAGAAGGGGTTTCAACACAGCTAAGTGCTCCCAGAGAGAGAGAGAGAGAGAGAGAGAGAGAGAGAGAGAGAGAGAGAGAGAGAGAGAGAGAGAGAGAGAGAGAGAGGGAGGGGCATGAAGGATACAGGGAGTCAGAGAGAGGGGGGCGTTGTTGGTTTGAATCCCAGATGAGGGCATTCCTGTTGTATACCTGAGCCACTTCAGAAAATATTTAACAGTTCTTAATCTTACCACTGTAATAATTACAATAACAACCACTAATCTAATCTTATTTAATCAATCATGCCATTCCTAGAGTGTGCAGCATTTATTTATTTCTTAATTTATATTTTCTGCCCAATCTGGCTTGATGATTGATATGAGTAACCAGTTAAGAACTCCAATGAAATGGAAATCAAAATTCCTCATGACTCCCCAGGGCTACCGACTGACACCCCTGTTGAATTATTCAGCATCAAGAAGGGGCTACTAATATCGGGGGTGGGCGGGTGTTACGGAGTGGGGATTGGGCGGGAAGAGAGAGAGAATGAAGGAAAGAAACGCTGACAGTGAAAGAGAGACTATCTCTATAGTGACAGCCAGGAGCAGAACATCCCAGCTTCCTCTTTCTCACTGTCTCTTCCTCATCCCCCCCCCCCCCCCCCCGCCCCCCCCATTCTCTCCTGATCAGCAGTCGGCTCAGAGTCGCATGTGACAGGCAGGGAGGGAAAAGTGAATATTCATACAATTGAAATGAGGGTCAGACCCCATTGTTTAACTCAATACACGTCCCTCACCTCTGTATCCGTCTCCCTCCCGACCCAGAATAGAACGCGAGATGGGTTTTCCGTGGCGCGCTACCAGCTCCTGCAGGAGGTGTGCGGAGGAGTGGAGCGGCACGCCATTGTGTGGAAAATAATAACCTAATTCTTTTAGTGCCCGGTACCGCTGCCACTCCTCTCGAGCGGCGACCTCGACCTCTGGTGTGCCGAGCATGTGGTCCGGAAGCGCCGAAACCATTTCATACACTCAGCACTATGAGGCTGTGGCGTCCCACAAAAGAAAAAAGAAAAAAACTGCAGCCGGGGTCCCATTGTTCATCTCGTCATTGGAAAACAGCCAAATTGGATATTGATTT
This sequence comes from Conger conger, assembly GCF_963514075.1. Taxonomy (NCBI): domain Eukaryota; kingdom Metazoa; phylum Chordata; class Actinopteri; order Anguilliformes; family Congridae; genus Conger; species Conger conger. The sequence goes on from NC_083761.1 coordinate 74,682,106, forward strand.
ATTCATGGTATTCTGACAGCGGCAAGCTGTTGCGTATTATTTGTCACCACAGGCACCTGGAGGGCACTATGAAAAAAATAAAAATAAATAAGATACAGGGTGAGGTGCCTCCTTTTCCACGTCTGGTGTGAAGAGGGACGGGACCTGGTCAGTTCCCAGCCTGCAATGCGCGTGTCTGTCACGAGACCAGGTTGTGGCTGTGGCTCTGTGTGTGGCTATGGCTGCAGAGGTTCTTGCACAATGCGCTGAGCTACTTAATCCAGTGCTTATTTTACTGGAATATTGGAAGACCCGGAAGACTGTGAAGCTGAGGCTTTTTATCTACCTGCACGCAGCTGTGGTATGCACAGGTCATACCACAGCCTTAAATGAACTGAGTTTTCGGAGGTACTCAGGAACAGCCAGGATGTTGAGGTGGTGGCTTGACACTATAGTATACCGCTATAGTTCATCGCTATATTATATCTTGACCCTTTTCTGCCAGAATGAAATATTCCCATGATCGTATTCCGCAAATTTCGATCTGTGATGGAGCCATGAGGATGGTGACCCTCCAGAAACATTCACCCTCACCGCAGACTCTCATCGATGTGAAGCTTTCAGCATGGCTTCTTTGAGGAGGTCCCGGGGGGGGCTTTTGCTACGTTTCGCTGTGGAGTCTGAGTGCCTGTGGTTGCCTCCTGCAGGCTCACCTGGCTGGAAAAATAAAAGCTGGTAAACTTTTTCATAGACTTTCATAAACAGTTTTCATAGACTTTGAGAAGAAGCTCCTTTTTAAGACCTCTCCATGAGACTCCTTGGAGACCTATGTATTGTATTTTTTTCAGCTAAGTGTTTCGTGTTGTGTTTTTCCTTTTTTGATTATTTTGTAATGTGATGTTTTTTGTATTTCGATTATACCGTCAGTTTAATGGCGATTTGCTTTAGGTTGCGGACCATTTGTGCTCCCTGTGGTCCATGGGAGAGGTGGGGCCGTAACACTTTGGAAAGCGGGGATCTTCAAGAAGAAGCATAGATAGAACAGTGACATTTTGGCTGAGCGGCGTGTTAAACACATACGATCACGATCACTGCTGGAGTATCCCTCGTTAATCACTCCACGTGGATCCACACCTGGGGCTGTACTGAGAAGCCTCTGTCAGCAGCCCCTGTAGCTCTCATCTTAGTCCTGTTACTGTTGAAGCGTAGCCTTGCTTCCATGGGACGAGATAAGCAGATGCAGAACTGCAGGTGAGTTGTGAAGTCTCACACAGATTTTTCAGAAAGCACAGCACCACCATGGGGACCAGCCCCTGTAGACACATTTACATTTTTTGCTACCTGATGAGTTCTAACGGACCCAGTAGGCACGATATGTCAGCGTAAATTAAATATTAGTACCTGCTGAAACTCAACACTGTTTTACAGTCCTTGGAAGACATTCTTTCTCAGGGACTTTATCTCCTATATTCATACCACTTTCTTTTGCTGATACATCCCTGTGCACTGTAGTAGTTAATCGGGAAACGGCACATTTTAACAGACAGCACCTCCCGATTTCTCTTTGTTGACAGCGAATATGTAAAATACAATTACATTAGATACATAAATACTAATTTGACAGTCTGCAAATGTCTGTTCTAGGGCTCAATTCCCCCCTCCATTATTGTATTTAAGTAAACTGCTTCAAACACAGCTTTGTTTCACATGTCACCAGTAGGGGTCAGTGTGGGACTGCTGTCTGTAATGGCTTTATTTATTTCCTTATTTTTCATATGATGAAAGCCACAAATGTCATGCATAGCACAAATGTGCTTTCATGTGCTTAGATTACAGGCCAGGGGAATGGAGGTGTGGTGGGTGCATCCAGGGTAAAAAAACATGCACATTTAGCTGAGAAGGAGGAACTGGCAGGAGAGGTCCTCTGCTTTGAGTTCGACAGAAACGAGAGATGGTGAAATGTGAACATATTCGAAGGGCGAGTGATACAGGAAACTGTAAAAGAGAGAAACTTTATTCAAACTATTAAGTGAGAAATAAGCGACCGGGCACACTGTGATCTGCCTTAAGTAAAGGAAGCGTAGCGCCTCAGATATTCAGAGAACTGGGCATAATGAATGTCTGCACGTGTTTCCCACTCGGTGAAGACGACTGAACTGAGCAGAGTGTGACGGCCTGTGGATGTGAGTGCCAGTGACAGCTACATCATCGCAATGTTCTGTTGTCGCCTTGCCTCACTGAGTACGCACTCCGTTTCAGTTGGTTTAAATATCACATTCTGAAACGTATTTGGGCTGAGAAATCGCAACTGTGTCTGTCAAATGTTATGAGCAACGGCGGAATACAGAGTGTGAGAGAGCTGCGGGAAATGGAGAGGGGGAGAGAGACAAAGAAAGAGAGGGGGAGAGAGAGAGACGAAGAAAGAGAGGGAGAGAGACAGAAAAGACGGCAAGAATAGGAGAGCGAGAATAGGGTGAGAAACATAGCGAAAGAGAAGCAGAAAAGAGAATGAGAGCGAGAGAGAGAGAGAGAGAGAGAGAGAGATTGTTTAAGTGAAGCAGAAAATTATTTCTGATTTGAAAGAAAATCATAATGGAGAATTACTGTCATACCCTACCCCCCTCCCTGTGATTAAAGTGACAATAGAAACAGGCAATGGCACCGGGATTATGTATTCTAATGCAACCATTCATCAGGGGGCTATGGGAGCAGTGAAGCTCTGTTACTGGGCTGCATCAGTAATCAGCCAGACCGTTTCATTCCTGTACTGAGCCTGATGGATTCTCACCACCCGCCTGTCAGTCAAAGCTGAGGGCCGTGTTGCGTTGGCAGTGCCAGGCAAAGCAGACGGCAGCTCTGCAGGTCTACGGCACCTGCCTGCCCGTCTCCGCCCGTCTGTCTGCGCGTGGCTGCGTCCGTCTGCGTCCGTCTGCGCACGTCTGCGCAGGTTTTCTCTGCCCTGCTGCGCCGCGTCTGCACCAGGACTCCCAGGGACAGGTGGGCCAGAAGGAGGTGTGACAAAATAATCGGAAAATGCGATTGACCGCAGGTCCTTTGGAGCGGCGCCCTCGCGATGGGAGCAGACCGAGAGAGAAAGGCCGGGGGAGGAGGGAAAGGCAGGGGGGACTGGTGTCAACAAGCTTCTGCTGAGGGCCCAGTCTATTTTATTTATTTATTTATCTATTTATTCATAACAAGAAAATGGAGTAGCCTCATTGGTGCCCTTCAGCCAAAACTGTTTCCATAGCAACCTTTCAAGCTGACCCCATGTCAACTGGCTGGCTAGACGCAACAGCCAAGGTAGAACCACAAATATTTGTCCCTTTTCCTTTTTCTTCACGATTTACGTATGACCAGTAACTTACACACAGGTATATGTACATACACACACACACACACACACACACACACAGCAGTCCATATGTATTATTTGAGAAGTGACACAATTTTGTTGTTTTGGCTGCAGACTGTCAGCGCTAATTTGAGGGTATCTACAGCACACACATCCTGGATGATCCATGTAGAAGTGACAGTCTTTTCTAATAAGTACTGCATTCATAACAAATATCAGTTGCAACCATGGGAAGTTGGCTTTGAGTGACTGAACAAATAGCAAAGAAAAATCAAAAAAAAAAAAATGGTGATGACGCAACAAGCTCCACTCTTCCCCTCACTGCATGCCATTTATGAGGCCGTGTTGAAGCACCGTGTGCACGACAGCGACTAAACGACTCTGACCCATTACTAAATGCACTCTTTTCGGTTGCGCTGCCAAATCGTCTTCTGTCTATTCGAATCCCGTGTCCGTCATCTCTTCCCCTCTCTGAGGACGCTGCCCTGATGAAACCAGACACTGCAGTCATTCAGACCCGCTCAATCTATTAATGCTTTACTTCCACCTGTCGTGAATAAAGTGCGCTCTGTCCTTTTTGGGCATGCAACAGATCACCGGAGAAGAACATCTCACAGAGTACTTGCGGTTCCTTTTCCGGCAAGGGCTCCCTGACATCTGCTCATAAGCACGACCGATGGCAGCTTCACTTGAATTAGGTCACTGGTCAGAAAAAGACTGGAATCCGTGCCCCTGAAATGTGACATTTTCACGAAGGGCGCTCATATATATTTCAGCCATCTCATTTGGACATTCCCAGGTCTTGGGCTGAGGAGGTTGCCTCTCCGTGACAGTGGCGGAGTGGAGTGGGGAGCAGGAGGGGAAGATTGCGAGTGACCTAATCCCACCTGAGGGCTGACCCTGGGATAATGAACCGAACGACGGCTGTATTGATGTCATTAACACGGAGAGGAGACGGAACCATAGGTTTTAACCGTCCCAAATCAAAGTCTTTGACGCCTGAGGCCTATCAATCCTACGGGCGGAAGGCCACCATCCATCAAACTCAGTGAGTCAATTCTGTGGCTTTGTCACGCTCAGTTAGGAGTCCCCAAGGGACCCACGTATCGCCTCACTCGTGGGAGAGAGGGTGTTTCTGCTCTAAAAGATCTCTAATTGTGAGTTTCAGTGGCCAATACGAAACTGTTCAGGTCCACTGCAAAAAAAAAAAAAAATTACAAAAAACTGCTGATTCTAAGGGAAGTGTTTTTTTTTTCGCCGCACTGACCCTGGAGATGGCTGTCAAGACCCAGTGAGAGGAATCCCTTCCTGTCCGCAGGTACCAGCCCCTTTGCGATGGATTCACGTAAAACAGGCACATTTAGGTTAATCCCGCAGAAATCACATGATTAATGACTTATGACTTAAATTCACTGCACCTTTAAATGAAAATCTCCAAAGTTAATAACAAGATGGCTTTGGGCCATCCATTAATTTGACTATTGCGGATAATTCAGCGAAAACAAGCTTCTCGGTGATTGACTCCTCCATTGCTTTAATAGGTTTCACTGCTCCGTATCAGTTGAGTGCAGTTTAAACCATGCCCTTTGAATACAAAAAGATCATTAATCCTCCACATTGCTGCAATGCTGGGTCTGAATTTTCAATGCTTTTCAGACCTAGCCAGAGCCTTATTCTTTAGTCTTTTATGTTCAAAATTATATTTGATTGCATTTCATTTAAGCAAAAAGATCAATTGTATTAAGTATTAGATAAAGGACATTGATATTTATTTCATTCATCAAAGTAAGGTCATTTATTTTGTTTACTGTGTTTAAACACATCATTATTAACATCTAGGATAAATGTTTTACTTCATTTGCATTACCCTTTTCAAACAACATTGTGTAAGTGTATGTGTGAAACAGGGAAAGTGGCTAGGATAGCACAAGGGTGTTGTCCATTTGGCTGGAGGTCTGCAGGGTGGACCAGAGGTTGTGAGATGGGCAGATGGCTTTGATTTGTGCTAACAGGGGGAAAGAGCTGGTCATGTGATTTGGTGAGGGAACTGGGTTTCTGCCTAGATAATTGGCGTTGCGCACCCAAGCTAAGGAACTAAGCGAATATCCACAATGCAGGTGGATCCCACCCAGCAAACTATTGTAGAAAAGGTCACTTTGCTAGTCGTTTAAAATACACTCACTTTTGGTTAAAAAGTTGAAAGGATGGCTTTTTCAGGTTGGTGGTTCACCAGCTTCTTAATTTCAGCACTCAGTTTGAAGCAAAGTATAAAGTAGAACAGTCGCATACCACTCACAATTCAACTGAAGTCCATTGAAAAAGTTTTAAAGAAGCCAAGTTAGCGAAATATCTTTACTTTTAATTAAGCATTGTGGTGCAAAAGAGGTGTCCAGTGCAAGGTGCATCAAAAGAAGAAGAAAAATAGACAGAGAAGTAACTTTTTCAATCAAAGCACCATCATGAAAACTCTAGTACAAAGCACAAAATATATTGCTAGCATACTGAGTGGCTCGCCACTGTGTGCTGACCGAAATGCGCCCCCACACAGCATTCACAGGCTGCCAGTTAATATCCCGTTAACCCATCTGATGACTGAATGAATGGGCAGTGTGCTCAAAATAAAGACACCAAATAACAATGCTGTGTAATAGTTAACCAGCGTTCGGCTACATTTGGACTCGAATGGATGTCTGTCTGTCTGGCTAAATTAGGACTGAAACAGACAGACTAAACATAGCCAATTACCATTCTTTGGGGCTAAATGATGGTCACAACGGATGGACCAGATTCTGCCCAGAAAAACAATGACTGTGAACGTTGAGTCCTTGGTGGTGTAGCACATTGCAGTGCGTTACTCTTCAGTTGTATGTTGGCAGTAATTTGGCACTGTTCACTGTTCACTTGTTCACTGTTTTAAGTGTTTCTGGACATAAGACCATAACTATGCCTGATGATTTCACAGGTTCCTCTCAGCAATCTCGAGCTAGGCAAACAGAGCAAGTGGTGCTATTCCATTGCTAATTTGGTTTTTATTGTTTGCCAATTTATGCACCCTGGGGTAAAATCCAGCTATGACTAGCTTGAAATTGCCATCTGTTCCAAAAAATAGCTTGAGCTGGTCAAACTGTGTTTAGTATGGTCTAACTGGTCAACCAGCTACCAGCTTCTTCAAAACCTAGCTTGAACTGTTGAGCTGGGCCTTGTGGCATTGGTGCAAGGGGCGGCCAGTCGTGTAGTGGTTAAGGTACACAACTGGGACCCGTGAGGTCAGTGGTTCACCTCAGTGGTTCGATTCCCGGTGTAGTCACAATAAGATCACAATAAGATCGCACAGCCGTTAGGCCTGTGACCCTGCATTGCTCCAGGGGGTGATCGTCTCCTGCTTAGTCTAATCAACTGTACGTCACTCTGGATAAGAGCGTCTGCCAAATGCCAATCATTTAATTAATTTTTGTGGTCAGCGAGAGGGAGGAGTTCATGTGCACTCCGTACAGAAAGGGTGCGAGTGCACAGAGAGGTAGAGAGACACAGGCAAGCCTGCTACAGTATGTGAAAGTTCCTTTCCCTGGAAATGCAGTGAATGATTGTCCCTTACCCAGAGGAGCCGTTAACAACCGTCACCACGGTCACAGGGAGAATTCAATAACACGCCATAGTGCATGCCATCACACCAGAACAACCAATTGACAGCCCCACTTCTTGTTAAATTGAGGGGAATGTCATTCCTCCTCTCAGTATTTTTTGTGTGAAAAGTTGTTTACCCAGCGGGACTGGTAATCCATTGATCCATTGCAGAATGGTTAATCCTCTGTTTAATTTAGATTTACGCTGAATGTTATTTACTTTACCTCGTCCTCACTGCGGCGACCTTTGCGGTCTGTTATTTGTCTCCATCATATTCATTCTCTCTCCCACCTTAATTTCCTTCTGGTGCTGTGACAGGCAGGGGGAACCTGGGTTTGGGAGAGAAACCGGAAGGATTACAATGGCCGCACCACTTTAAACAACATTGTTTATTGACAATACTGAATTGAATGACACGGCAGACGACCCACTGTGGTTGGGTAGTCGTGAGGGGGAAGGATTGAATTCAGCAGGAGTGTGTGCAAACACTGATGAATATGCAAACCATGGCTTTCTGTAAATTGTCTTTGCCACAAGAGCAGCTGGTTTTGTTTCTTGTTTTGATTTGATTTATTTGACCTTTTAAAAGGAAAAAACTAAATGAGAAAACAATGTTCTCTCTTGGGAAGAATACAATTTGATGTTTCAAACTGTGAATCTGTTGGACTACTGTTACGCGATTTTGAGGTTCATGATCGTAATATTGCAATCACAATCCATTTCAGGTGGGAAAACACAAGACATATGAAGAGATTCTGGTTCAGCCTAAGGGAGGCATGACATGGCACAATCTAACCTCAAGACTGAGGGCCGACCTTCACAAGTCTTCTTACCTGGAACGGGAAACAGAAATGCCCACTTGTTGATTTGCTTAGTGGATATAGTTTGCATGCACTATATCCACTCATTTCCCACTCTGAAGACAAATGCAAATGTTTCTGTGATCAGTGAAACCTTGATAAATCTATTTTCACTTCTGCAATTAGCCATCTCAACTGTTTATCAATTCATTCAGTCAAAAAAAAAAATGCATGTCTAATATAGTAGCTTGGTAAGAAGAGATAGCATCCTAATGCCTATGACCGGTTTTGTATGTCAGGGCAAATACGTTTTTCAGTTTGATTTTCCACATGTAGGAAACTGCTGTGAATTTTGGGAACGCAGTGAAGGTGCAAGTTTCTGTCTGCTCACTGCAACAGAAGTTGAGCTAAAGTCTTTGGGATTTAATCATTTTGAGACGGTGTTTCTTTACAGTGCATTTGCTTTCGAAACTACTGGACTTCATTTACAGATGAAAAGTGGTTGGAGATGAAGATTAATTTGATGAAATTATAGAGCAAATATAAAGCTACAAATCAATTGTGATATTGAGTGTCATAACTAGTTGATTAGATGCCAGTGCTGCTTCCGTGCGTCCAGTAAATTGTAACGTTTAATAAGCTGTGTAACAATAAAATAATTATGCAGGCAACCTCACCAAGTAAATGGTGCAGGTTACTGTGTGACACAATGGCAAGGTTAAAGAACAGTATGTCAGGGGTGTACATGACACTGCGCCAGGCAACCTACAGTAAGCAAAACTGGTCACCTTGACACAAGAAATACTCATGAGGTGAAAGGGTCTACAAGTTCTTCTATCCTGCTGGTGTAACAGGTGAGAAATTGCCTGAGTCCGAGGTGGGATTTGAACCCCGGCCTCTCAATATTTGTTGAACGAACGCGTTACCAGTCACCTAAAGATGAACTCGCCTCTAGCCAATGGCAACAACGTTTCTTTTTTTAATTCGATGGTTACGTCATCAGGGAGTGTTGTCACGATCACCTGCTACCAGCCTTCGCTTTCACTGCACCATCCGTGCTTACTAGTGAACTAGCTGAGCTAACCATGCTACACTCACCCCCCTTTGACTTCCCCTCCATGTGAAACTCCGCAGCAACCATTTTATTTTTTTTATTTTTTACTCCCACCCAGATCCGAGTACCAATGTAACAGGTGAGAAATTGCCTGAGTCCAAGGTGGGATTTGAACCCCGGCCTCTCACTTGTCCAAATATTTGTTGAACGAACGCGTTACCAGTCAGCTAAAGACGAACTCGCCTCTAGCCAAGGGCAACAACGTTTCTTTTTTGAATTTGAGGGTTACGTCATTGGGGAGTGTTGTCGGGATAACCTGCTACCAGCCTTCGCTTTCACTGCACCATCCGTGCTTACTAGCCAACTAGCTGAGCTAACCATGCTACACTGGCAAAGAGGCTGGATTGATTTCATTAAGGACCTGTCATACGTGCTACAGTATAGCACGACATAGTTTAGGCCTCTTACAGTAGCAGCTCTCCGTCCTCCGTGCTGCTATGGGCTCAGGGCAGTTTTCATCTCAGCTCAGCCATCAGGGGGGTGAATGCAGTGATGAACACAGAAATCCTGTCCTCTTCTGTTGATGGACGAGCACGGCGAGTTGATACAGCCATGTTCTGTTATTAGATTTGATTTACTAAAAGGGCACCGGCAAGTGCACCTTACTGCTAGAGCTAAGGAAATCTCTTAATCTATGACCTGCAGCGGATTGTACAATTACACCAGTGTGACCTTTGAGATGAGCAATGCCCCAGCATCATCTCATTGATTGCTAAATCTAGCACTTTCTAGATTGCAGAGCTGCTCTGTGAGAATTCAATTTCAAGTGTTTTCTGTGTACGATACATAGTGGGCTTAGCACTCATAGAAGATAAAAAAATACATTCTCTTTTGTGATTGGTTGTTTCAGGATCTTGATTGCCTGCTTTGTAATAGTTTGGAAAAGGTACTACAACGTACATTTAATTAGAACAACAACTGCAAAACATTTAAATCCTTTAGTCTAATTAAAACACGAGTGAATATCTTTTCTAGGAAAAGTGTAATTACTTTTCCTGGATCTACACATTTCCATTTAAAACTGAATCATTTCAGGGGGCCTATAAATAGCCTGCAACAACTAGGTACAAGAAAATGCCTTACCTGTTGGGGTTCTTGTTCTTCCCTGCTTGTGTGCAGGTTCCTGTCTGACTTCAAGGTCGCCATAGACGAGGTGGTGGAGCTTGAGACTCTGCACGTGCATAGCCTATTGAGGACATTGCTAGCTGCTGTTTTGCCGACATTAGTAATTTGCGTTTATCGCGTAGGCTCATTAAAGAGCTAAGGAACGTGAATAGTGGTGCGCCAGTTCCATTAATACGCCGGTAACTGGCTACGTGGCGCATTTGTACGCACCTTTCCCTGGGGTTCCGTATTTATTTGTATTTTTAATGTATCCTTACTACAGACAAACCAACTGTTCGAGTTGGGGCTTTGGGGCGGCTTACTGTTTACGTTGCAGTGTGTGGTTTGGGATCTGGTTTGGCGTGAAGGTCGCTACGGCGCCGTCGGAAGTGGTGCCGTTCCTTTTACTGCATGTTATAGCGTGTGTGTAGAAGTAGAATATTTGATTCACCGTGTCCGTATCTCACCGATTTACAGTGCGTGTATGTGTGTATGTCTGCTGGCACCTTCACGAGTGAGTGACCTTTCGGTTCCACTTCCGGTAAGTCCTTCACCCTCCATGGACCCATACCCACATGCATCCAGTAGCGTCCCCTAGCAGCGGGGAAGACCTACCGGCTAATTTTCTAAGTTTGGGGAACCTGTGGGTTTTTGTGTGGGTTTTCTACTGTGTTCTTTTGGATTGTAACGAATAAACTCTGTTTTTATTATTGAATTCACGTCTCTGCTTGTTCGTTTAGTTGAACATACCTAAGTGGGGATTGATCACCAATCCTCGAATCTAAAACTATTTCCTTGGGCGTAATTCCGAGTGGTGTTATGCCAGGTGACATTTGGAATAGGTTTTTGTCTAAAATACTTTTGAATGGATAAAGAGCTGGATGTTTTGGAGGTTCAGGGTGAAGCTGCATTTTCTGTTTCTTAGAGCTTCAGCAGGAAAGTAAACTGAGCCTGGATTTTCTTTATTTCGTGGCCCGTCTGCTAGCGAGTAACAACACATTACATTACATTATTGGCATTTGTCAGACGCTCTTATCCAGAGCGACGTACAGTTGATTAGACTAAGCAGGAGACAATCCTCCTCTGGAGCAATGCAGGGTTAAGGGCCTTGCTCAAGGGCCCAACGGCTGTGCAGATCCTACTACGCTACAGGCCACCCCTCTATCGGGGCCGAGTAGTCCTGCAGGGCCATTACGCTTGTCTTCACTTGGTGACTGGCATTGTCTGAAGCCCGCCCGTACTGTAAGATCGTAAGTTCCTGCCTGTTGCAGTCTTTAGCGAAGCAGGTACATGCAGCATGCTCAGTAGTTTGGGGTTATACAGCATATCCGCACTCACTATGGGTAGGGGGCTGGCTGAGAGCTCATTTTAAGCCAGGACAGCTACACGTCTACGAATAATATCATTTTAGGGTGGAGTTCCCCTTTAATTCCCTCTGGTCCATCGCTTCAACCATCACAATTTTGCCATTGACATAAATAACACTGGTTTTAGCTGGTGCAGTTCTTTTACAATAAAATAGGCGGGGATGAATCGTCAAGTTTATTACTCAAAGATGTTAGACTTCAGGAACATTACTCTTATTCTGTACTTCTCAGAATGAAACACTCATTCTTGTCCTAGAATTATAGCAATTTGAGGTGTGTGGAGAGTCCTCTCAGTAATGGTACATGCTGAACAAAAAGCCTCCTCTATTGCATGAACAAAACCTCAGTCACTGATACAAGGTGTCACTTACACAGGATTATGTGGAAACTCAGCATGCTAATGGGCAAGACATCGTTATAGCAAAGACAATCTTTAGAGTCGGGCATTTTGTGATAAATAATAGAGTAGATACTCTTCTTAGTGCTTCATTGTGGATTAGTGTGTATGGTTTATGTATGTGAGGTCCTGTTATACGTGATCATTATCGTAATATATTCAGCGTTTTGTTTGCTTTCAGCTCTCCTTCAGGTGAGAACACAATGAGTCTAATGGTGTTCAGGGAGCTCCTTCTCAGAGGTGAGTCATTGACTTTCTTTTATCTTCTGTAATTGTGAAGTGAGGCTTATGTCAGATGGGAGGCTGCTTTTTGCAGGCTTCATTTCTTCTCCTTTGCATGTTTATTTTGTTTTATAATCTCACTGATTGAGTTTCCTAGTTTCTTCTTGAGTTAATTTATCTTGACTTCGAATAATTTGAAGTTTGGGGAAATTGTTGTTTTCTCTCCTCCCTGTTGGGATTGGTTTTCTCTCTGATCCTAAGACTTTCTGACTGCTCCATCTGATTGGTCCCTCTCACTTCATTATGAAGCTGCCTTATCTGATACACCTGCAATCCCATTACATAAGTACACATTGCATTCACACACGTACTGTAACTTTAATTCGAAATTGTAAAGTGAATACATATGTAGAATTCTTCCAAAATGTAACTGTACATACGTTACTTGTATGAGCATGTGACACATAAAGTGTCTTGAACATATGCATTTACAATGGGTAAAAATGAAAGGTAGCTAAGCTACTGTACATCACACGAGACAACACGACTAACTTATAAGCTAGTAAGTCAATTTTCACCTAGAAAGACCCTAGAAAACGGAATGACAGGGGGTTCGAACCCCGGTGTAGCCATGATAAGATCCGCAAAGCTGTTGGGCCCTTGAGCAGGGCCCTTAACCCCACATTGCCCCCGGGGGGATTGTCTTCTACTGCTTAGTCTAATCAACCGTCAGTCGCTTTGGATAAAACCGTCAGACAAATAACATGTAATGTAAAAATCTTGTGACCTACGCTTGATGCATTGCTCTGCTTCCTGAGTGCATACTCCTGTCTGATGGACTCCCAGACCCATGTGATTCATACCCAGGGAATGTAAATGAGGAAATATAGGTAAGATGTATGAGTTACTCAAGGGCAGGGGGACTGCAGGCAGCCTGCCAGTGTTTCCTCTTGCACCCGGCATCCTCTCAGATCACGCAGCAGGTCACAGCGTTCGCATTTAAACAGCCGCTTCCTCCCACGCTGCTCATAGACGAGGCGGGAGCGAGTAGGTCGCTGGCTCAGGGGGGAAATGAGGAATCTGTGTCGGACTGAGCCCGGCGGACCAGAGGAGTGGGTGTCAATCAGAGGCTGGGTCGCCATGGCGGCGAAGGGCCGGCGAATAGCAGGCGGAGAGCTGAAAGAGCGCTCCACGGAGCGGCCATTAATGAAAAGCCCCCTGATGTAATCATGTGAATAAATAGGCTGTCGTGGAGAATACATCACGAGCAGGGCTGGGTACTGTATTCCTGAGGGCTGATTCAAGGGGGTCTCAAACAGTCATTTATTTCAATGCAGAAGGATCTATCTGGCAGGAAGCATGACAAGGCTGTGTGCGTGTGTGTCTGTGTGTGTCTGTGCGGGTGTGTGTCTCTGTGTGTGCGTGTCAGTCTGTGTGTGTCTTTATGTGTGTGTGTGTGTGTGTCTGTCTGGGTGTGTGTGTGTTTGCGGGCGTGCATGGGCATGTGTGTGCTCTTGTGAGTGTGTGTTTGTGTGCACATGTCTGTGTGTTTGCGTGTCAGTTTCTTTGTGTCTGTATGTGTGTGTGTGTCTGTCTGGGCATGTTTGTGTGTGCGCTTCTGAGTGTGTGTTTGTATATATGCAGGGTTCAGTGGTGAGGTAAGTGCATCGGGCAATGTGGATTCATTAACCTGGCTTTAGTTAATTTGTTCAGAAATATAAAAGCAGACACCTCAGTGATGCCTGGGCTTTCATACAACTATGCTTTACTGCTGAATATCTCCATAGAGAAGCCCCTCCACTCTACTGCACTCCAAATTTGTACTGTAAATTAAGCATGTAATGTGCATAAATTGCAGACATTACTCAATTTAATTCAGGCATGCTTCAAATGTACAGATTGAACAACCTCCCAAGTAAATGTACTGCATTTGTTATTCATTTATACTGTGTGAGTACCGGCTATTCTTCTCCATAAGGGCTCTCTTGGCAACTGGAGTATACGTTGAATCAATCAGGTGTGCGAATAAAAGATGATATTACCCATGCAATGCACAAACTATGCCATGTAAACAGCTTGTGCAAGCTCTTCAAAGCATAGTGCGCAGAACCTTTTACTCACCTTTAGATTATAATCTACATTCAACCATAATGATAATTATCACATTACATTACAGTCCTTTAGCAGAACCTCTGATCTGTAGTGACTTACAGTGTAGGAGCACCTAAGTGCACTCAGCATATCTGTGTGAGTAAGGCTGCCAGAACTGATTCAATTAATTCTGCGTTGACACTCCTCCTTCTGCCCTTTCCATGGCTGGGGGGATAACTGAGAATTGGGCACGATGTGTTTGTAGCTTTAATTTTTGACATCCTTCTCTGGTGAAGGCTGTTTCACTTCCTCAAAAATCTTTAAAGTAAGTCCTGTGATATGTTCTTATTTGGTTGCTCTGATCTGCAATCTTTTCAATTTTTTCTTTTTCATCTTTCTTCAAAGTCGCACTCCAGCCACTGCACTTTCAGAAAGCATGAAAGCACAGAAAAGTGCCTTAAAAGCTTGTCACTGGGGTGGTACCCTATAGGTACATAAAATACATTAATTGTAGCCATTGCCAGCAATACACACTTTGTTTTTAAAAAGAACTTGAAAAAAGACCTTAGCAGTACCGAAAAAGAACATGATTGTACCTTTCAGGGTCCGTATGGGAAATTAGTTCCTTAAAGAAGAAAGAGGTCCCTCCACTATCCCTTTATTTCTGAGAGTGCGGTCAAGAGTCTGAGCACTTTTTCCCCTGACATGATTCTGTTTTTATTTCTGTGACAATTGTTTGGAAATTTTCAAATCTGGGTTTACTGTTGTAGAACGTTTTTAAATATGTGATACAAATATTTGGAGACAAAAGTTATTTCTTTTTTGTGGTTGTTGTTCTTCCAGAAATGTTTCATCTTACAGTATGTTATTACAGAAGTTCACGATCCCTGGCCCAGGGTGACAGCACATGAATTTAAATAAAACCATTGATATAAGTGTATTCTCACTGAGGAGACCTGTGTAATATCTCATGTTCAAACAGTGGGAATGACCACCGGAAACTGAAGCCTCCTTAGGGCATATTTCATATTACGTGTTTCACACTGAATGTTTCAGAGAATACTCAATATTGCAGTGTAAATTCATTTGAACTACGTCAACCTGTTGATTGCTTAGCAACCATCCTTTTTTAATGCGGTTTGGCTTCTTCCTGCTCCTAGGAAGCTGTACGCTCAAATTGGCTTTTATTAAGTTTAGTTAGATTAGTCAGATATGTTCTGTCAACTGTGATCCATAAATAACCAGTTAATAAACCTGCAACATGAACTCACTCTGTGCTGGCCAGATATCTTCCTATGGTGTGGATTGTTTTTTTGTTTACCCATAATCTACTTCAATTTTATTTTATCTGTGCAAATAAATTAATCTTTCTTTAGTATCATGTTTTGCTATCATTACTTAAAATCACAGTTTATCTTTTAAATGAGTTTCAGGCTGGAACTCAGGGCTGCCAAATCCAGTTCCTGGAGATCTACCATCCTCTATGTTTTCGTTTCAACCCTAATGTGACACACCTGACTACTAATTATTAGCTCAACAAGCTGGTGAATAAGATGTGCTTTATTAGGGTTGGAATGAGAACCTACAGGACGGTAGATCTCCAGAAATGGGGCAGCCCTGGTGAAAATTATATCTGATTGACTGTCAAAATAACTGCGATTACGATTACGATTACTGATTCATATTTATATTTTAGCAGGGAATGTGAGTGGACATTTTAATCCTAATGTTTGAACAATTCACACAGATAATTATAACAATGAGGATTAGGATTATGACAACAACAATAATAATAATAATAATAATAATAGTAATAATAATACATAGTTTTACACTGCTGAATAAAAGGTTGGACAGCAGGCCTTATTGTTTACAGCCTGATCCTTCGACCTTCCCACAAGGTCAGCTGTCCTGCTGCCTTGCAGAAGTGCCCGGCAGCCGAACGAGCCCTCGTTGCCATTCCATTATCCCTCAGAATACTTCGGGGGCTTCTAGTGCCAGTGCAGTTTATTTCACTGCGCGGGGAGCAAGGGGAAGATATGACAGCGGCAGCTAATCATATTTGTTTGTTCATTGTATGCCCATCATCAGCCGCCTGCACTGGGGAATCCGCTAAGACGCTTGGCGGCGGGTGAGTGAAAGGCCTGTATTTGAGCAGACTAAAGGTCTGCCCTTTAATATACTCCACTCTAAAGCCCTACAATCAAGCCCACCCTTGCACTCGCCGTGCCTTTCTTTCCCAGCATGCGGGTTTCTCCATGGCAGCAGGGTAAGGACAAGGAAGCCAACGCCCAGCCCAGCCATGCCTCTGGTGCCCGACAGGTACGAAAGAGGCATCGGCGGCTTCTCTACGGCCACATACTGACGGTTAGGTAGGGTAAGCTGGGCCACCATAAACACAAGCACTTGAAACATGCATGAATTAATATTTGGCTATGATATGTAAAATGATTGTTGTCGTATTCTGCTGACAGGCTAATTAAGAGTATGTAATTATGTGATGGGCAGCTTTGAGTGGGAAGGCATGTTAATAGTGGTTATGATGGAAGTGGGAGTGGAGAAAATATGGAGCAAATTAGTCATGCACAGTGTACTACTGTTCCCCAAGACTGACCTGTATCATGTTCCTATCTTATATGTATTATCTCAAAAGACTGTGCAGTGTAGTAGCTAAATACTTGCAGTAGCTAAATACTTGCAAATGGGAACTGTATAAACAGTATAAACGCACTAGATTTGAAGCTTATTAAACAGAATTAAGCTCTCTTTGGTTTGTATTACTGCTAGAACAAACACAAGGAACAACATTTTACTCATAATTTAATAATAATAATAAAATGAAATGGGCTGTTTCCTTCCATGTATTTCTCACACGTAGATTAGGCTAATGGGGGAGAGGGGGGATTAACAGGGAGTTTCTGCAAATGAGCATGTGTGCTCAGTCAACCTACCCTGTATAAATAAAGGTTAAATTAAAGCAGCAATGAAGAGATGTCAGCACTCAATCACCATGAGCTGTGTCCTCCCCTAACTTCCCTCCTACATACTGATATGCTGATTGTCATTGGCTGCACAAGCCATCTGCAGTAGAATGTCACAGATGTGCCTGTGTTTACAGGTCGGCTTGCAGACGTGAGAAAATAATTACGAAGCAAATAAATAAATGAAAGTGATGCACTGGAGATGGCAATGTGGGTCCACTGCTTAACGCACATTCCAGCATTGCTCATTTTGTAGGTCTGGAGGCGGAGGATTATGGGAAAAAATGTTTTTGTGTTGTGCGAGTCCATCTTTCATTGAGCTAAAAGTTTAAATAGAGGGTTTAAAGTACTGTGAGCGGACTGTGAGTGATGGGATAGGAGCAGCCAGGTGACAAGGAAGGAAATCACAGTTGGGGTTGTGACAGGGCAAATAGGACAATAGCGGAGCATTGTGATGAGCCGGGAAGCTCGTTCCCCTGCCGGGAAGCTCGTTCCCCTGCCGGGAAGCAGGAGATGAGGACGAACGGGACCCTGTGAGACAGCAGCGAGGACTCGGGAAGAGGCGCAGATCATAAGGGGATGTTGCTGTTTGAGGCTGGGAAGCTGAATTCATGAAAGCGGGGAAGACCTGGACTTTCCGTGCGGGTTTTGAAGCGTAGCCGGCGGAAGGGCGCGTTTCTGAAAGCCGCTGGGACTGAAGTGTCAAAGAAGCAGAGTTCAAAAGCCTGCGCTTTTTAAAAACAGAGCGGCACCGACACTCCTCACAACATGCGGGGCGCTCTGTGCTCAAAGACCGTTTTTGACGTCTTCTGAAGTCCGAGGAGTGAGTGGGGGAAAACAACACTACGCTACAGTAAAGAATCTTTTGATTTTTTTATTTATTTATTTTTGAAATTGTGAAAGATTTCTAGTTCTTACGGCTGGGAAACCCAAGAGGACCAGAGAGAACGTGAGGAGGGGGGCAGGGCTGGTCGGAGAGAGGAGTAAAGCGCATATCGACAAACACAAACACTCATACCGCTTCCTTTGACAAAGAACAATTATGCTCCTCCACCACTTCCTGCCTCAGCAAACACGAGTAATCATCTCCGTCCTTGGAGAAGGACATTATACTGTGCATAATTCAAACACAAACACCAATCCTATCATTTACATCAGCGCGAGTGCTTTCATGTTATTTTTTTTTAAGCAGAGAGTGAAAGACCGTTTATCATTCCTCTGGCTGTGTTTGTGATTGTTTATGTGCGAATGGCTCTTGCTGTGTGTATTCTCCTGCGTATTTTACACACCATTTAAACACTGCTATACATTGCTCAGTGCGATGTCATCATTACTGGCTGGACTGCTTGACAAACGGCTGCTGTTTTATGGTAATGAGCTGAACTGTTGTTAAGAGTGTGAGAAAAGACACAGAGAATATACTGGGAGAGCAGAACCACTCCAGTGCGCTGGAGGAGCGTTTCATTTAAAGGATGGATGTTGCCTGGATGAGCTCTGTGCCTTTACCACCACCCTAGGACGGTTGTCATAGCAGCGCAAAATCGCTAATAATTGTAGCAATTTCAATTCAAATCTAACCTTCAGCCATTCTGCTCCACAATGCCAATGAAATAGAGTGTACAACTACTAACACTAATAATAATGATGCTTGTAATACTACTACTACTACTACTATTACAACTGCTAGTATCAATAGTATCAATTACTGCTAATAATAATAATAATAGTAGTAGTAGTAGTAGTAGGCACGCATGGTGCAGTGGGTAGCACTGCCGCCGGTCCTGGGTTCGAATCCCAGTCGGCCGGGGCCTCTCTGTGTGGAGTTTACATGTTCTCCCCGTGTTTGCGTAGGTTTCCTCAGGATACTCCGGTTTCCTCCCACAGTCCAAAGACATGCAGGTTAGGCTGATTGGAGAGTCTAAATTGCCCATAGGTATGAGTGTGTGTGTGAATGGACTGCGATGGACTGGCGACCTGTCCAGGGTGTATTCCTGCCTTTCGCCCAATGTATGCTGGGATAGGCTCCAGCCCCCCTGCGAGCCTGTTCAGGATAAGCGGGTAAAGATATTGAATGGATGGATAGATGGATAATAATAATAGAAAATGGCCCTGTAAGATTCTCTCTGGCATTTTTATAAGCGGTAAATTTTAGTTCCAAACCTCGTTTCAACACAGGTGTTTTTCTTTCTTTAGGAATAATCTGGCAAATGCTACAGAATAATCAAAATTATATTTGCAATTACTTTTACACTTCTTAAGAAAAAAAAAGGCAGCACTGGGATTTTTGAAATGGTTGAAGGTCGTACAGTACGCACAGAAAGCCAGGGAAGGAAAGATTAGATTAAAATGGAAAGTGGTGACATGCCATACGTAAAGGAGATTAATGAAACATTATATAAGAGAGAGGGGGGGGGTGGTCAGGGAGGCAGGGGCTTGATTAATACATGGAGATTCAGCACAGCACAGGTAGCCGTCCAGTTAGCAGGTTCGCCCCAAACCCACAGGTCAGCACGCTAGCCTTTTCAGTGAGAAACAACACCAGCAGAGGGGCTCATTGTTCTTCACTGCCTGATTCATTTCAGAGCGGGGGTCTCTCTCTCTCTCTCTCTCTCTCACTCTCTTTTCTCTCTCTCTCTGTCATTTTCCCTCTCAGCTCCCTCCACTTTCTCTCTCTCTCCTCCTCCCCTCCAGGCCAAAGACTGGCTTCGATCGTCAGATCTCCTGCATCCAGGAGCAGGGCTAGATATTCCCCCTCTCCGCTCGCTCCGGGGTGAATCCAGTTCACTGGCTGCAGTGGGTTACCGTAGCGCCAGCCAAGCACTCCCTCACACCCCTGTAAGTTTCTCTGCCTGGAGACCCTCGTGTTGTCCGCTCATCCCAATGTCTCACGTCTCACCTACACCCCTCTCTGGCCACGCTGAACTCTAAAACTCAGCGGCATAACGACCTCCGTTTCCCCCACCCGGCGTCCACGACATTACCGCGCGCGGTCCAGTAATGGATTCACACTCCTGCAAACGCTTCGACCTGTATTATGCCTGCCTAATCAGCCACTTAATTATGAAAAAGTGTGCAAAAGTGTCCCGGTGTGGCGGGTAATGATCTCATTCAAGGGCACGGCGACCGCTGCTGACTCCAGAGGAGGATGTTCTCCTGTAGGAGGAGAAGGAGGAGCAGAAGGGTGAACGTCTGCGGTTAGACCGGCCATGTAATCACGAGCTGTCTCTTGCAGGTCTGTGCCTGGTGCTACAACACAGCTAATCATCTTCACCACAGAGCACAGAGTCCTCTAACCTTGCACTTCTGCCATCTAGATTGGTCTGTCTCAAGAGCATGAATACATTTATTCAATCACTGAAAACAAGAAGCTCAAGGCTTTTTTTTTCTCCCTCATCTTGTTCGACGGTTGACAGCCAGCTTTGAGCCTGGGAAGAGGACGCTTAGCTCTGGGATTACAAGGAGAAACATGCTTTCTCATTGTTGGGAATGAGTTAGATCCCCTCTAGCCTTGAAGACTTTCAAGTTTCAGTCTGAATAGGGCAAATAATAAGACACTTTGGTTCAGCAAAATCCAATATGCTCATGCTGCCTGTGGATGGTGTACCCATTTCTGCAGTGTGTCAGAACTCCTCTGAGAAAAAGATCTCGGTCTCTGTAGAGCCTCCCTGCATAAATAAAGATTAAATTAAAATAAAAGCCATTCTCTCTCTCCATTTCTTATTTTTATCTTTCCTTTCTTCCTTGATGTCTGGTTCTTTCCTCCGAGTCTGCTTCACCACTCTCTTCTTTAACCCCTTTAATGGCCGCATATGCAGTAAGGCTGACTAACACTGCGCGTGTGAAACTATAAATGCTACTGTCATGAAAAAGCATGTGCAAGCAGTATACAGTGCACACACATACACACACACACACACACACATAAGCTTCACACACACTCACACACTCGTGCACATGTACACACACACTCATGCTCTTCCACTTCAGTGAACCTTGATTGTTTACACAGATCTACAGCATATTTTTACTACAAACAGAAACATGTCCAATGTCAATTCAACTTTAGCAGTGCACATAAGAGTCTAATTGAGGACCATTGGTATTCTGTATTTGATTTGACACTGAAAAGGCCGCAAGTGCACCTTGAATACTTTTCAAAGAAGAATCTTTCACAATAAGAACGACATAACATAAAAGGAACAGTTTTATCCATCTATATTTATAGAATATAAATAATTCAGCACTTATATCCTGTTTTATCTGCCCTTGTTCCTGTGCTTCTCACTCCAAAATCTCTATCTCTCTCTTTCTCTCTCTCTCTCTCTCTCTCTCTCTCTCCCTCCCTCCCTCCCTCCCTCTCTCTGCCTCTCTCAGTGTGAAGTATATTTAATGAAATACATCTATATAAGTACTTCCTCAGTCTTAATAATGTAGGACTGGCTAGTTCCATTTTTTACATTCAGTTTTATTTATTTATTTTTTTTGCTTGAGCTGTGGAAGGTTTAACCTTCCAAGTGCTGCTGTGATTCCGGGCACAAACTGGCGAACAGGGATTTTATCGGCTCTGGAAGAGTTGGGGGACGAAGATCCAAATTATGATATCTAATATTTCAGCAGCCATTCGTCACAACACGTCTGGAGCCGGCGAGGGCTTTTTGAAACCTTTGTATCATTTCCATTTTGTTGCTAATCCACATACGTCTCATAAAGTCTGGGCAGGGAGGAGTGTTAATATGGCTCGTCTCACTCGCTAATCCCACCTGCTGTTGAGTTGGTAATGCCTTGACATTTCGGCGTTGCGGCTTGACCTCTCAGGATTGTTTATTCAGAGCCATCTCTCGTGTGCACTTGCTGCCAAAGCTGGAGCCTCTGTTCGTTCTGTGCAGGGCCATCAGGCCCTCCCTCACTGTTATCCCCTGCAGTTCTCCACTGATGTGGCCGTAACTACCTTGCGGGACACTATTTTGCTGTAGGGAGCAGGGTTTTGACAATCTCAAATGTGCTGATTTGAACTGTATTTTCTCATTCATCATTTATTCATTCATCCATCATCTTTTTACTGACCTGCGCCCTTGTGTAACTTGTAAAATTAGACTTCAAAGAGGTGTGGAGGTCTTGTGACCATAGTTTGTATGACATTATACATATTTATAATAGATGTATCTTAAACACTACCTTTTCCGCTCCTTACAATCCACTACATATTATCACCGATATAAAACATTTGATAGATAAATAAATAAAAGGTTTGCGACAATTGTCCAGAACTAAAGGCAGCTGTTCATTTACCAAACGAAAGCACAAGCACTGAAAAGCAGTGTCGCCCACACATGGCATGTGCACTTAATGCAGCCTGTGTCCAAATCACTTGTGTGACGCAGGCATTGGTACCTTTATTAAAGGAGTGAGTGACGTGTGCCGGCCAATGCGGTCCTGTACCTGTTTATTTATTTATTTTCTCGCAGCGCAGGGTTCAGGGGACGAGTGACGGCAATCATCCCCGCATTAACATTTAATTACCGACAGCGCAGGCCACGTCCGGGAGCATCGGACGAGGGCGGCGGGATTCGCATTAATTACCGCCGACGCCTCCTCGCGCAATTTGCGACTCGCTTGGATGAAGTGTTAACCCGTATTACCGAGGGGGCAGGCAGTAATTCTGTCTGCGGAGATATTTCGGGGGGCAGGAATTCTCATGGGTCCCGGGAACAAACATTGCCTATTGTGGCCTTGTCAAAGGATCGGACCGGGCCGTTGGAATATGAGCTGACTTGACCGCAACGTAGGCCTGCTCTGAACACCTGGCACTGGTGTCGGGGGTGCGGTGGGGCCAACGTGCCACGTGAGATCCACAGGACCCGGGCAGCGTTCCACAGAAACGCATCACCAACACAGGACCGATGCCTGCAGTTGAATGTTTCTTTAAGAAGGCAGTCCAAAAAAAGAAAACATCTAATTGAATGCTGAACGGTCACTCTGAGATCGAACCTCATTTGCATGGTATTACCAGTGGTTACTTTTTCCGCAAAGAGAGTTCATCGTGACATTTGCCGGATTACCGTGCGCACAATTGCGTACCAAACAGTGCACCTGCCTCTGTTTCTCATTACCCTTACCGACAGCCATGACCTTTAAAACTGAACACGGTTCCTGAGGAAACTCCAGACGTGTATTTACAACAAGAATTGGGAATTATTTTATTCTTTTTTTAAACAATAATTTAAGAGCAGGTCGTGGAAATGTTCATCCATAACAAACCAATCCACTTAGACAGGGAACATAGTGTCAACATCACAACCAAATGCTAAAATACTACTGGAAGAACAAGCACCACGATTAAGGGCTACATAATCGCTGTGTCCTTTAAATATGTTATACTGTCCTGCTGCCTGCTGCCCAGTTAAGGAGAGCAATGCAGAAGAGTGTTGGCCTTCATTCTGCCAAGTAAATCATATGACGAAAGGAAATTAAAAATATGTGAAAATAATAAGAATACATCAGTATATAATGCAGGGTTAAGGGCCTTGCTCAAGGGCCCAACGGCTGTGCAGATCTTATTGTGGCTACACTGGGATTAGAACCACCGATCATGGGGGTGCCAGTCATTTACCTTAACCACCATGCCACAGGCAACCCCCACATAACCTAATCCATATTACTGGAGTGTGAACTGCTTGTGGGTGAAGTCAGCACAAGGAGGTGTGCATAAGTAACACGGCTGATTTGAAGACTTTTTTCTATGGATCACAAAGTACATTTCTTTTTTGGAATTGTTTTTTCTTGCTCAATTTATTTACTGATATAATAATTTCCTCCTTGTCCTCCATCTCCTCATCTTCATAATCATCTTTCTCCCTCTTTGTCATATATCTTGTGTAAAATCTCCAAATAAACATATACCGTATATCTGTTCTATTGGTCCTGGAAGTCCATACTTCCATGATTCCTGCACACGGTAACCTTATGTTAGATTATCAATAACATACTGTTTGAGGCACTTGCCATACTGTACCTTTAAGACACAACTGGTCTACACAGCCATCAGTGCCACAGGCTGGTCAACGTGGGCCCACGCTTTCTGGAGAGCAGCATTCAAGCATCTCAGGTGCGCCAGGGGACTTTTCAACCCGAGATCAGTGCCACAGAGGCAGGCTGGGTATCGTGGGCCCAGCTGTGAAGCGTCTCAGGTGTGCCAGGGGACTTTCCAACCTGAGCCCTACGCTCAAGCGCTGCTGGGAGCAGCTCACTGTGTTTCCAGGAGAAGCACAGACCGGTTAGACTCAGCTTATGGACGGAGCCCTGTACAGCACTTACAAAACAGGCTCCCCAAAGCGGACAAACAGATGGGGGTTAAAATGGAGAAGGAGAAGCCACGACTCTGTGAGGAGTGGCGTAGGGAAGGGTCGCCTTCCTGGGGCCTCCTCTAAAGGGTTTTTGGTTTTGGAGACAGACTTCTATGCGCCCAGTCACGGACTGTCAAAGACAAAAGTCAAGTCCTGCTGGAAGGACTTGCTTTTAGCCTTTAAACATTTTCAGTCAGCGCTAATTTGTTTTTCCTTTTCTGTGTCATTACCTAAAGGAGAATAGTGCACTCCCCAAATTGGCCCGCTTGTTTCTCTGTAAATCAGTCCGTGAAACAATGGTTCCACCTGACACTACGCCACGAGGGAAGCACTGGGCCGGTTTGGACCATCACCTCATATTCTTGGCAATAGTCTGCCCAAACACCATGACTGTTTACCCAGCAGATTGCGAGGGTTGGGGGTCATGTATAAAATTTAATTCATTGGAACTGAATTCCCCCAGGGTGCTGTGCCTTAGTGGACAGAATTGATTTTAAACTCTATTGTAGCATTCGTGCTGGTTGCCGACTCACTACAGACATTACATAAACTGGAGTTATTTTGGAATTGGAATGACTGAGCTGAACATAGTGATTGAAATGGCTGATATTGGAACAGAAACAATAAAAGTGAGATTTTTGGGAAAATAAACTATTTCAAATGAAAATGATTGGAATAGAAACTATTATTGGGACATAACCTACTGATGGGATGGGGTTGTCCTTCTCATCATATACTCTGCACAAGATTTTCACCAGGTGTTCACTGTGAGCCAGCAGTGAGAGAAGTTGGGAGATCAAAGGATTTGTTAGGGTTCTCTGAGAAACAAAACCAATGAGACCCCAGGCATTCAGGATGTAGAAGCTTTGTAAAATAACATAAAAATCTATTTTTAAATAAAGTGAAATAAAATAAAAAAGTTACTGATTAAAATAAAATTTTAATAAACGCATTTGTGTGAAGTGGGATTGGATTGGAATGGGAGAGGGGATCTGAGGAATCTGGGGTCCCATGACTACTGGTGTGGGAACATGATATACTTATCAGGCTGGTGTGAGAATATGATATACTAATCAGGCTGGCGTGAGAACATGATACACTAATCAGGCTGGCGTGAGAACATGATATACTAATCAGGCTGGCGTGAGAACATGATACACTAATCAGGCTGGTGTGAGAACATGATACACTAATCAGGCTGGCGTGAGAACATGATATACTAATCAGGCTGGCGTGAGAACATGATATACTAATCAGGCTGTTTGAAACATGATACACTAATCAGGCTGCTGTGGGAACATGATACAGTAATCAGGCTGCTGTGGGAACATGATATACTGATCAGGCTGGTGTGTGAACATGATACACTAATCAGGCTGGTGTGAGAACATGATATACTAATCAGGCTGGTGTGAGAACATGATATACTTATCAGGCTGGTGTGGGAACATGATACACTAATCAGGCTGGTGTGAGAACATGATACACTAATCAGGCTGGTGTGAGAACATGATACACAAATCAGACTGCTGTGGGAACATGATACATTAATTAGGCTGGTGTGAGAACATGATACACTAATCAGGCTGCTTTGAGAACATGATACACAAATCAGGCTGTTTTGAGAACATGATACACAATTCAGGCTGATGTGGGAACATGATACACTAATCAGGCTGCTGTGGGAACATGATATACTAATCAGGCGGGTGTGAGAACATGATACACTAATCAGGCGGGTGTGTGAACATAATAAACGAATCAGGTTTTAATCATCCGCTTGTGTTCTCAGTAGACGTCTGTGTTTGAGGACTCTTTTCCCATGCTGAGAGTAGATCATAGAACCATCGGAACAAAGGAAACCCCAAAGGAAACAGGAACACTGTGTTCTCTCCACTTCCCACCCACAATGTAGACATTCAGAATGTGTGTAGACCCTTTTATAGTCTCTCTCTCACTCCTTCTCTCTATATCTTTCTCTCTCTGCTTCTCTCTCCCTATCTCCCCCTCTCTCTTTCTTCTCTCTCTATATATATATTCTCTCTCTCTCTCTCTCTCTCTCTCTCTCTCTCTCTCTCTCTCTCTCTCTCTCTCTCTCGCTCTGTCAATGTGAAGTATATTTCCTGAAATACATCTCTTTAAGTACTCCCTCAGTCATAATAATGTAGGACTGGCTAGTTCCACTTGTTACATAATTTTTTTTTTTTTCCAGACGCACAAAAATGTGCAGGTGACTGGAATTACTAACCACAAACTGGCAACCAGGGATTGTATCAGCTCTGGAAGAGTGTGCAAACTCCCAAAGGGCCAAATATCCAAATTGTGATATCCATTATTTCAGCAGCTATTCATCACGACACATCTGGAGCTGACAAGGCCTTTTTAAAACCTTTGTATCGCTTCCATTTTGTTGCTAATCCACGTCCGTCTCATAAAGTCTGGGCAGGGAGGCGAGTTAATATGGCTTGTCTCATTTGTTAATCCCACCTGCTGTTGAGTTAGTAATGCCTTGATGCAAAATGGACAGAGAAGCTAATTGGTCAATTATAGCATTGCATTCTTATTACTGTACTGAAATGGGACAAGCAAAGCTTGTCTTATATTTTAACAGTTTGGAGAAATAACTGTTCCAGGTATTGGCAAAAACATAATAATTTTGGGTCTCAAGAGATGACATTTAACAAGGCAGTTTCAACTGAATCATATTCAATGTGATGTAATTTCCATGTAAAACATGTTTTACATATAAGAAAACAATGTACATTTTTCAATAATAATGCAAATTTGAAAGTCTTCAAATGTGCCAGTGATGTTGATGCCTGGAACAAATACGCACTTCCTGGACTGAAATCCTGAGCCCCGATTCCATAGGTGGGGAGAACAGCAATAGATCGGGCATGTAGGTGGAGCCTGGCAGGGCAGAAAGCAATCCCACCTCTGTCACTGTTCTGTGTAGGGACCAACTGTAGATCAAACTCTCCATCATTTTACTCTAATATCAGACAATTACATTGAATCATTGTTTCCTATAGACCAGGAAAAATATTTCAGCAAAATAGACCAAATTGGGTTAGCGTGCTTATGCGGTTACAGGGTTGATGATCCAACTCGATGATCTTAGATACCATTCTCTGACACTTCCTGATTTAATAAACTTCATCAACTAACATCGCAATGAAAAGTCGATAACGCTCGCTGACTACAATCATACGCTATCACTGGAACATGTAATTGTATCCTGGAGCCACAGGTGTGTCATCATGGGCGGCCTGTAGCGTAATGGTTAAGGTGCATGACTGGGACCCGCAAGGTTGGTGGTTCTAATCCCAATATTTATTGTAGCCACAATAAGATCTGCACAGCTGTCGGGCCCTTGAGCTAGACCCTTAACCCTCCATTGCTCCAGGGGAGGATTGTCTCCTGCTTAGTCTAATCAACTGTACGTTGCTCCGGAAAAGAACGTCTGCCAAAATGCCAATCATGTATCTCTAAACTTTACTATTTTCCCCTCACCTGGACTTCCTGCCTCACCTGTTAAATATATGACCTCACTGTAACCTGTGCAACCCATTTAATTTCCTATAATGGAATTCTGAACACATTTCTGTTATATCGCACTACCATTACACCTTGGAAGCCAGTGGAGGATGGGCTTCGCCCTCTTTTGCCTGATGGGTGTTTTTTTGGGGGTTTTGCTCCTCACTGAGGAGTTTTTTTTACCTCACCTGGCATTTGGGGGGCAGGTTTGATGTTTGCTCTTCTGCTACTCTGCTTCTGTACTCTGTAAAGCATCTTTGTGATCAGTCTTTTTTTAAAAAGCATTTTACAAATAAACCTGATTTGAATTGTATTAAATATGTAATATCTATAATGGTATAAATAAATTGTATGCAAAGTGTAAGATGAAAAAGTTCATTAGGATATGTTGTGGTGAGTATCTAACAAATGATCTGTGTATTCAAATTTATATGGGCCCATGTCAACACCATAGAGTAATAATGACTTAGCAGCAGTACCTCACAATACCCCACAGTGACTGCACAGAGCTGTATGTAAAAGGGAATCTGGGCCCCATTTTTCAACAGGTGCCAAACCGGTTTGTGCCGGTTTGTGTCCAAAAATAGGAAACCATACACATTTATATTTTAACACAATACTGTATCAATTGCCCTTTTAGGAATCACACTGATGAAATGTGAAATCAGTAACCCGGATGTTTTGGCCAGTCTTTGATCGCAAATGGTGAAACTGGCAGAAATGCATGCGGTGTAGAAAAGGCTATCACACAGGGCTAAACAGCAGTAGCCACACGGTCAGGTTTAGCCTCACAATAAACCTTCATGCATTCCCGTTTGTCTCCCTCCATTTTGCTACAGTAGGAAGCAGGGCTTCGTGAAGTTCAGGGATTGTAGATATATTTAATTATACATTACAAATATTGAAGGGGCTTCCTTTTCCCAGGGTATTGGATTATGCTGTGCTTTTGAACAAAAGAGGAAAAACGCTGTAAAGGCCAAAGGTCTTAGATAAATGATTTAGCAGTCTAAACATTCAGTAGGCCAATGTGGAGACTCAAGTTTTCAGTGCTGGTAAACTGTGTTCAGAATTGCTTCAGACTTCCTGCCAGTTCAATCCAAAGTCTGTCTGAATGAAGGGAGAAGACAAAAATACATTTTGTGGTGCAGTGGGTTTAAACCCACACACACATGCAAGCACATGCACACACACACACGCACACACACACACACACACACACACACACACACACGCACACATACACACAAGCATATATATATACACACACACAGACACACACACACACAAGCATATATATACACACACACACACACACACACATACACACACACTCACTCACACAGACACAGACTGCTCTGAACCCAAAAGGCATTGCAAATTGTGTTTCTACACAAACATTACCTCTCTATTACAGGGCTGTAGCACTGGGTAATTGCAGAAGTCATGGCTGAATTTTGATGTGCTTCCATGAGGTTTCAATGTGAGGGAACTGCAAGACTGTTTTCTAAATCATCAGCAGCTATGCAGACGTAGAGAAATAGAGAATATCTAAATAAATGTTGAATTGATTTCAGGGAAAGAACGTATGTACATATTTGAACCCCAGAGCAAGTTAGATGCACAGTCCAAAATACATACTGTAATGGCCTGCACACGACTGGGTTATAGATGTATGCAAAACAAAAGTTATTTATTGAGCAAAGTTACTTCTAGAACAGAATTTTCCTGCTGAAGCATTCAACAGCTCTGGGCCATCGAGTGCGAGAATGGCTTTTTATGAAATGTTTGTTTTTGATCACAGATCATCTTGCATTCCATCATTCACATCATCTAGGGTATGGGGTGAATAATCTGTAGTCATGTCTACAGCATGTTTGTCATCCAACTTTAAGAAAATTTGTTTTGCATCAAAAGCATCAAAGAGCAACATGTGGTAAAAAGAAAAAACACACAGAGACGCATTGGCAGTAAGTACAGCTCACAGCCATTTTCAGAAATGTTTTCATTATCTTCGCCTTTATTTCTTACAATACATTGTACAGTGAAATCTATGGCAGATACCGCAGTAAATGCACCAGGAGTGGGCAGAATAGAATCACTTCTCAGTGTTTCTAAATCTATCTGTTTTTGCCACAGGGCTCAATATTTACAACACAATATATTTTCTGTTGTTGTATTCTATATATTCTGCATTATTGCACACCTTTCAAGGCTTATACAGAACCAGTCAAATGAACAACTGCTCAATAAAAAAATAATACGTGCACATATTCTCATGAAATATAAAAACCTTGCAATGTTTACACCTTTACAAGATTCTTTGCGTCCAAATACATAATGGGTCTTTCAGGAAAGGGCTTTGAGAGGGTCTGACATTAATGTGAGTATCACATCAATACTGAAGAGAACTTTCAAACTGCTCAGTATGAAGAACCTCCCGGTCCTTAGTGACGCACATATAAGAAAGAGCTCATCTGTAAAAGAACCTTCACAGAATGTGTTCTGTGGCTGAGATGAAAGAATGACGTTGTTTTGCAGTTTGATTCCATGCCACCTTTGAATGTCAGTAAGAGAGCCACCGTGGATTTCAGTTTTGTGACACTCTCATATCAGATTACATGACTGGGAAATTTAAAAGATGTTTCATTTCTTGCAGCCAGTTCTCCAAATGCCAAACCCCTTTGCTGCCACCCATAACTACTACAGAACAGTGTGGCTTCAAAATGGAGGCCTTTCTGAGTTATACCTTGTTTGAATTCTTGAGAATGATTATGACATTAGCCAATGCTACAATCAAGGGGACACCTCACTCTGCACATCTTCCACGTACACTGGCACAGAACACCGGCGTGGAGCAATAACCTTGCAGCTGTTCTTTTAAACACCGCCTGCAGTTCTTTAGCAGTGCCCTTCGGAGAAGAATGTCCCTTGATGGGCGTCTAACCAAATAATACGAGCGAGATAAACACTGAGAATGAATACTGCTCCCAGTTTCAGTGAAAGAAAACAAGCAAATTCCACTGAGGCATGCATTTATTTCTGCAAAGGACAGAAGATGGGGACACAGTGCATGAGGATGCAGGGCACTCTCTCAGGGACTGTATCACAAATGCTAGATCTGGGCAAAGCTGTGTGGGTCTGCACTAAAGGGTATAAATCTAATGCTAATGACAAATTAAACTTGTCTGTACAGACGTAACAGTGAAAAACGTTACTACTTTCTATAGCCTGTGCCTGAACTCTGTTACAACAACATGATCTTTCACCGATTTTTCTGCCCTGGCAATCGGTTCACATATACTGAATCCTGGATAAGCGCTATCCCATGATGACATTTTGCAATTGCAAGGACAATATAATAGATATAAAATAGATGGATTGACACATAATCCATGAGCAAATGGCAAAAAATTGCAGGAATAGAGGTTATGGTTCTGGTTTGGGTTAAGACGTAACCTTAGCAATATTAATTGAGCACAGAGACACAAAATCTCTGTCTCTATGCTCAAATAATTGTACTGTTAACTTCAACTGCTCAGGGTGGATGTTCAGATCTTGGAACACAGTGGCCGATTTCAGTGGTCATTGAACTAGTGCGAGACCAGGCTCGTCACAATGCCAATTTGGTATATCTTCAAATGTCAAGATGCCACCAATTATTTTATATGAGAAAATCTAGATGAGAAAACAGATCATATACTGAAGTGAAGAGTGGAGACAATTTCTCACATGCTTTCGCATATGCATCCGATTTCAGGCACAGCTAATATTTAATATAAAAGCATGGAAAAGCTCATTTCAATGAGGGTGTTTCACAAATCTAGTGAGGCTGAGTTTTCTTTAATGCTTAAGATGCTCAAAGAATATGTTGATTATATAAATATGTGGGTAGAACAGGACAATGGGAGATTTTTCCCTTGACTTCTCCTCGTTGTATATCGCCAAGCATTTAACTTACCCCACAAATCAACAAGCAGGTTGTGAGTGTTTGCCATGGTCCCTATATTTAACTGAATGTTGCTAGAGTGAGGTTGAGCCCAGCGGAGATGTTCCTCACCCAGGACAGCATCTAGCCTTCCGCTCTCTCAGACCCTGTTCATATACAGCACGCTCATTTACCTCAGCAGATGCTGCTCTGGCTAATTGCATGGCTGAAATATCTCAATGACAGTGATGGCAGATGTTTGGGTAGTCCAGCCAGGAGAGGACATAAAGGGGCACCAGCATCTGCTCATTTGGTATACAGAGTGAAATACATTACCATGATATCCCTTTCATAGTGTTAATGATTTCCCCAAACTTTGCTCTAATTCCATTCTGGTTCTTTAATGCATGACTATATGCAGGTGACACGCTGGTCATCAGTTGAGGCTTTGTAAGCTAACTTGGTTTCGTCCAGTTGCTCACCTGGGCTGGTATGGTGGGGAAGATCAGTTCTGCAAAAGCTGTGACAATGGGAGCAAACTGTAAAAAGAAAATTTGAGGCACAGCAAAATATACAGGAGTGAAGTACGAGTCAGTGTGTGTGTGTGCACGCACATATGCGTGTGTGTGTCTGTGCATGCACACGTGGGCGTTTGTGTGTGTGCACGTGTGCGTCTGTGTGTGTGTGTGTGTGTGTGCATGTACATGTGCGTGTGTGTCTGTGTGTGCGTGTGTGTGTGTGTGTGTGCATGCACATGTGCGTGTGTGTGTCTGTGCATGCACACGTGGGCGTTTGTGTGTGTGCACGTGTGCGTCTGTGTGTGCGTGTGTGTGTGTGTGTCTGTGCATGCACACGTGGGCGTTTGTGTGTGTGCATGTGTGCGTCTGTGTGTGCGTGTGGGGGTGGGGCGCTGCAGGTGGCACACACACACAGCACAGTGATAACGCAATCTCAAACCTCTCATGTGTGTCTACACTGTAAATGCAGACGCTGCTTTCTGAGAAACAGAAGCAGGTGGTAAAATGTAGCCCGCAATTTTCACTTTAGCTCTGTTTTCCCCTCCTGTGTGCAATGAACACATTACTGTGCAGGCACAATGGAACATAATTGAAGTATTATTATAAACATAAAAGGCTTAGGCTGAGATTCAGTGAACATTTGTCCTTAACTGTGACAAACAATTAAATGCTTCTTGCTTCTTAGTTATGAACACGTTTAGCAATAACTAAAACAACAAAAAAAAAAGTAGCATTTACTTCCTGCAAGTCAAAGTTAGGGACAAATATTGATTGAATACAGGCCTTGGTGTTAGTTACTTGTATAGGGGTTAATCATATGTAGGTGAATTATATAACATGTTTGATATAGTTTCCATTTGCTTTATGCAGCTGGTTTATGGTCAGGGCTATGAACAGTCATGGCTATGAAACTTGTTAGGTACAACGAAAAGTGAGCCAGCAGCTTTTGGGCTAGAAACCCAGTTCTATAAACTCAACTCTAAACTGCCAAATGCCAAGGCAATCAAAGCATAGGCGTGACTGTAAAAATCGGAGTGTTACAGCGCACTCACAGGGTGATAAAATTCACATGGAAAGCTAATCTGCAGTCACACATTTTTTGAGCTACGTGCCAGAGCAAACAGCAGCCACTTAAGAGTGTCATATAAAATGTGTAAGGAACAGTTTAGTTCTCATCCTTGGTTATTAGCATTGACATAATAACTAGAGAAATGCACACACATTCTCACTGCCCAGTGAACCTCCCAAGCATTTGCTTTCATTTCATTTCAACAGTACAGTGGTTGAGCCAACTTCAAGCCGTTTAACATTTCACTGTCTGTGCTTGAGGCTTGCCCAGTGAAATAAACTGAGTATCTATAACAGAGAGACCGATAGTTGTTATTTGTTATGTCAACGGAGACCAGTATCATTGTTTGTGTGCCTGTTCAGTTCAGTTTGAGTTGAGATGGATAAACTAGTCAAAAAAATGGAAAAGAAAATAGGTTCTCACAAATATTGCCTCACACTTTTCTTGAGATTACTCAAGATCACTAACATTGTAATTACAATTGATAATCTATAGAGCACATTTAATTCACCCAATACCTCCACTCTGAGGCCTGTGCTTTTTTGATTAAAAGATGCAAGAGGTTTCGACATCCAAACCCAACTAAGTCTAGGTATTACAGAGCGATTCCTTTTCAATCTGAGCCCTCCAATCCAAATCAAATAATTCAGTTACAGATGGGATTTTCATTAGCGCGGTGTACTTGGCAATCTTTTGCCAACCAGCTGCTTATTTGAGATACAATAATTTAAAGAACACAGAAGCAGGAGGTCTCGTTAATTAGGCAGTGGCTGCTCCTTCTTATCGCCTACGTCCGTACATGCGATTACACAGCGCGAGTGGCGTAGGCTGGTGTGAGTTTCACTTCATTACTCCTGCCGCAATGGCCGTGCCCCCTGTCACACTTCTCTCCGCTCAGCCGGTAAATAAACGAGCTGCCGTTAGCAGCCCACAGCCACCACGCATCACGTGACCACCGCGCGCCTGAGCTGTCTTCCACGAGCGCCGCGTCCGAGACGGAGTCCAGCTGCCGGGCGGCGCCAGAACAACTCCGACTTGGCCGGTGTCGGCGAGCTGATGTGTAGCATATTTCGACGGCGTACAGGTGAAAACAACAAGCTTGTATTACCTGCCCGGCTCAAATTAGGTCTGGAAACCAGCTGGTAGCTGGTTGACCAGTTCAAGCCAGGCCAGTAATGTTTTGAAACTAAGTCAAACTAGGTCATAGCGGGATTAATATCAGGGTTTGAGATTAGTGAAATATTTAAGGCAGGTCATTTGCCATCCTGCTGACAGAAGACAGATCTCGGGGAGAGGAGGTGGGGGTGACGCATGCATGTCTCACTGCAGTGGGAATTACAGAGTGTAGTGCACTCATTTTGTGTGGCTTATGTGAAGCACACTATCAATCACCAAGTCCCCTGGTCTTACATCAGCTCTCCTATTGTTTGAAGGACCGTATAACCGTATATCTGTAGGAGACTATATATACAGTAGCCAGTCATTCTGCTTTTTTTATACACTTGCAGAGGGGAGGAACATGCATGCCAACGCACTGGTTTTAAAAAAGACTGTTCATCAAGGGGTGCATACATCTCAGTAGGTATATGAATGAACCTACCAACCCAATTAAATGTGTGTCAGTATTTTAAAGGGTACTCAATTTCAAGATATAGAGCCTGCAAAGCCAAACATACTTTTTAAACCCAATGCAGCGTTGAAAGAGAATAAAAGAAACATCAGGATTGTGCAGTGTTTCAGAAAATGAAAAAAGTGTTCTCTTGTTCTGCTTTGCACGAATATTAATGATGTTTTTGATGGCGTCTTCCTGTTTCCATAACTCTGCAGTCACTCCTCTGCAATGCCTCTGGTTTCCATGGAGAGGGTTTGCTTCGTTTATGCAGAATTTGTTCATTTCCATGAACTACAAAGCCGGAGGGAATAAACCCCCCTGAGATAAGAAAAGGGACATGACGTGTGTGTGAACTGTCACCTGCCTGTGCTGTCATTTCAAGGTGTGGTAAGCTTAATAACGATGGCAACAAAATCACCGTAATTTTTTTATTTTATTTAAAAACTTCTGGAAGTATTTGTGAGAAATTATCTCACCTGTAACAGCACGGGTTAGCCCCATGTGTGGACCATGGGCGTCATTCACTCTGTGTACGATGGCCGAGAGTATGTGTATGATGAGAGCAGCAGCCATTTTGGAAGTAGACACCCTTAGGTTCTCTGTGTCTGAGAGTCATGAGGTATGGGGATCGGCAGCATGAAGCTGCTGATAGAAAATAACAGAGGCTTCACCTCCTGGGCATAAAAGCCCGGCCACTGAATGCACATAGGCTATGTGCGGCCACACCAATCCCA
This sequence comes from Conger conger, assembly GCF_963514075.1. Classification (NCBI taxonomy): domain Eukaryota; kingdom Metazoa; phylum Chordata; class Actinopteri; order Anguilliformes; family Congridae; genus Conger; species Conger conger. The sequence continues at coordinate 74,717,875 of NC_083761.1, forward strand.
CACTTCACCTCTTTTAAACACAGGCCACCTCCGCAGTGCAACCCGCGAGCATATATCAAAACAGAATAGATTCCTACTTCAGAAACTGCAATATAGACGCAAGAGTTTTATTTTTTTATTTGTTATTAAGTAGTCACTGTAAATGGAGGGTTGTGTCTCATGTCGCCGGAATCAATCAGGCTGCTGAGCTGAGCTCGGCGTGAAGTGCTAGCCTCCGTGATTAAAGCGCTCTCCGCGCGAACGCGCTCCGTGACAGGGCATGGACTCGGTTTCCAACGGGTGGCTACATCCTTCATTAAGGCTCCCTGACAGGGACCCTGGTCTGCTGAGTTTCTCATCACAAATAACATGAGAAATTGGGGACAAGTCGGGCTGAAAGCACTCCGACGTACATCGAGTTTGCGTAGCTCACTCTCCGTTAGCCGTTAGCTTAGTTAGCCAAATAATAGCCTCGTAATATTGATTAAATGGGGGCAAAAAAAAACCACCACCATCCGCTATTTTAAAAAAAAAGTCACTAACAATAAACCAAACTTAACTAAAGAGTTTGTCTTATGTTTATTTGCTTGCATAAATACATATTGTGTAATCTAACTGAGCTAAAGGCTAACAGAGGTGTAGGAGTGCTTTCAGCCCGACTGTAGTCTCTGCCCCTAAAGTCCTAAAACCTCCTGGTCCTATTTCCATTCATGTAAAGCTCTTTACTCCTGACCTGGCACGAGTGTTCATAGGGAGGGGAGGGGGGAGGGGTCCTACAGGGGGAAATGATAGGATATCCTCCAGTCTCTGTCTGTAGGATATCCCACGAGCCTCCCTGTACTTTGCTATATCACTTAGCGATCTCTTTACCAAAGCCTCAAATGGACAAGTGTGCTCTGACCTCTTATGTAGACAATATTTTCCAATGAGTTCATTCAGAGATTGGAGAATGAAATGTCCCTGAAAGCCTGAATGCAAGGCCAGTGCAGCTCTGGTATACATCTGCAAGGCTAAGCGGTTTGCCATGATCGTACTGAATACATTTCTCCACTTTTTCTTTTCTTCTTTCCATGAAATCACTAAAAAGCCATTAAATATTTCAGACAGCCCTGTTATCTGGAAGAAACCCCGCCGCGTATCAAGCCTTTGCTCTAAGTTATTTGGGCATAGTCCCAGAGGCACAGGGCAGACTTCCAAAGCTAATTCACAGGTGTGATTCACAGGTGTGATTAGCGTCTGAACCAACCGTCACTCTTCAAAGGGGCTAGAGTTCTGAACAAGATGGAGTTCTCAGTTTAATACTCTGGAACCATTTCTCAAAAATAGAATAAATTCCCAGACGAAGGATACCAAGACCTAAAATGGCACGTGAAGTGATGTAAATGTGATGAGGATTTTGTAGATCAGTCTAATCGATTTTGGGGTCAGCCAGCCAGGCTCTTATTTTAGAGGGGTCATTCCCAGAGAATAAATTCAGTTTTCGTTTGAAAGAGCACAATCTCTAGTTATATTTTTTTTCGAGGCTGTCCTATTGGCTGTAAAAGGGACTGTGAAGAAGAAAAACTGTGACCTCATTTAGAGAGATGTCACACACCAACGCAGCGTTACCATAGTACCTGTTTTACTTCAGTTCACCCAGAGGCCTGGGTGACCCAGCATGTGGTACTTGATGGATCGTGAACCACCACTGAACATACTAAATACTAAAGCACATTCGGAAAGCACTTCAACAGCCAGGCTACCCAAGATCTATTTGATAGAATGAGAAAGCTTTCAATCTTAGTCAGCCAGTCTACCTGTCTTCCCACAAGGTAGCCCAGACCGATTCTGCATTTCTGGCCTAGACTTTTACAAATACACCGGTTTGGGCTGTTACTTTAGAGCACTCTCGCAAGATAAGAGGGTGCACTTGGACTTGTAAACCTAGCATGTTCATCATTGAAGTGCACACTAATGGCTGTTCAAGTTGTTTGGGCTTGTGGCGTTGTCATTGGCAACTTCGTGATCTGAGAATTAGAAGGTTCTGAGTGCTTTTGAGATATTGAGCTTCAAAGATTCCAAAGTGAATGGGCTCCTAGCAGATACACCCTTTTACATTTTGTCATACTTTTAAACAGTATTTTTTTATTTTTGAATAAAACTTCACACATGTATGGAGTGCTCTGAAAAACATATTTAGGACGCAAGCTAATTTCTGTCAAAAATGTCAGTTAGAACCTTATAAATTTCAGCTCACGTCTTGTGAAAAGTAAATGGTGTGTGTAATGCTGCACACACCAAACAAGGTACTACAGTGTCTAGTGCTAAATGACGCTTACGTGACACTTGCATGGATACGCAGTGCAAGTCAGTAACAACCCCATACCCCTAAAATCCTTCATAAAAGTAACTTCAGCCAAACACCTTGCTCTATAACTGGCCAGTTACAGCATAGCTCTGTGAAGCAGAACGCTACAGGCCTGAGGGAGGAACACTGAGGGAGATGTGATCCCGGAAGCAGGGCCTTGACTGGCATTCCATTAAACTTTGAAACCCAAAGTACTACTTATCACTAACCAAACTTCTGCACATTCTGCCCTGGACTTATCTGCCGTCCCCTCTCTCTCTCTCTCACACACACACACACACACACCCTTCTAGTGATGGCTGAGCAGTATTTTGGCTGCTGGGAGGTCCTGTGTCTGAGCGCTGTTAGAGCCCTTGAGTGTGTGATGCACTGTGGAAACGGTTTAGAGAGGGATACTGTGACATTTGGAAGACAGTGATGGCCTGGAGAGGGTTATAAATAGAGACGCAGCACTTACTGTGTGTGCATTTGTGTGTGTGTGAATGTGTATGCCTGCACGCCCGTGTGTGTGTGTGTGCACGCGTCTGTGCGCTTGTCCGTGTGTGTGTGTGTGAGTACGTCTATGCCTGCACTTGTATGTGAGTGTGTGCATATATATGTGTGTGTGTGTGTGTGTGTGTGTGTGTGTGTGCTTGTGCAAGTATACAGTATGGCTGCACTTGTGTGTGTGTGTGTGTATGTGTGTACATACATGTGTATGCCTGCACTTGTATTTGTGTGTGTATACAAGTGTGTGTGTGCACAAGTGCATGTATGCGTAAAATACATTTGAGTTGAAGATTCTCAGCTTTCTTTCACACATGTATTGTCGCGGAGAACACAATTATGCATGGTCATGAAAACTCTTTACCTCATCACTGGAGCCAGGCAAGGCTGACTCAACGCAGTGTTTTCAGTGAAGCATCTGGGTAAAGATCTGGGGAGTGTTCAAAAGGCACAGCGTCACAAAGCCCTTCACAGAGCGCACAATGAGACCTTCAGAGTCTGCCATTTTTCAGTGTGACAGGATCCACCCCATACACCATTTTGTGAAATGTTCAGTGGCACATTTTATAAATCTTCTCTGCAGTGCCCATCCACCTACATATTTGACAGAAGTTATATATTGTACATATGTATATATACACACTACATCCATCCTATATGCCACAACCTCAATCGATGCTCCATATTTGGGTGAGGCTTTTACAAATCTAGACTTATTTTGTAACATTACCAGTGCAAACATGTAACCATGAATGAAATACATTTGAGTGTTGAGCGTGTTTCATGTCTGAAAAGTAAGAGCAATGTAAAGATGGCTAAACACCATTGTAGACACTTGCAAATAAACACAAACATCTAAAATTCTATCTCTCACTCTTGTTTAATACATGCCACTGGCTGGAACAAATAGCAAACATGCAATTCAATGTAGTCATTTTCAGGTATGACATTTTCCCATCATTAATCAAAAAATGGAGAGTCGACACTGACAGTGCATGTTTGCTTGGATTTCACTCCACTGCGTGACATTTTGGTTACTCTTTCCTCGCGATCACTCGGTGGCCGTACTCTCGACCCGGTCCTGTCGAACGCTGCGACGTGACATCTGGCATCAGTTATCACCGAGGAAAGGACCGCTCTAGTTATGCGACGATCCTGACAGACCTCTACTGGCAGAATCGGTTTATAAAATAATGTGCAAATACATTTCCAGTTTTCGGACCATGCTACATGTACTCATGTTTAATCTGTGCAGTGTCACAGAACAGAAAATACAATAAAAATACAAAAATAATGCTCTAAAATGTCCAATGGTGTGTGTGTGTGGCGGGGGGGGGGGTGAGGGGAGGTACCATGCAAATGTCCAGAGTTAGGGGTAGGGAAGCTTGGCCGTGATGCCGTTCTGGTTTTTGCTCCATCCAAATCCTACATACTGTAACTGGGTCACTTAGCAGGTGCTGAACACAATGAGCGCGTGCTGGAGTACTGAACTTTTAACCAATCAGAATTGGGTTCGACAGTTCAGACCCGTAACAATCCACCAATCAATCTCGGATGGAACAAAAACCTGAACCATCGAGGCACTTCAGGACCTGGGATGTCCACACCTGTCCCAGGTATGTTTACAATATGGTCAGTGCAGCAGTTTTTAAGGGACTGTCATGAAGTTTAACTCCAGAATGAAAGCAGGAATGAACACAAATTGTTCTGCAGATACAAGAACAATGTTTCATAACCACATATCCACAGAGAAGTTGCATTTAAGAACCAGTACCCCTGGGGTATTGTTGAGTTCTGTACTTCCAGACCCAAAGAAACCAAAGCACTTTTGTTTTTATGTTTTTCAAAGCCCTGAGTTCTTCTCACTATCATCTTTGCTTGATGAGGCCACTGGAAGCAGTTCTCATGTTGTTGCTCAGCGGAAACATCGATTAACCCTTTAAGGTGTAACATCACACTTATGCGATTAGAAAGTTTTTAAACGAACATTCTAATGCTGATGTAACCATCACTACTGGTAATTATAAGCAATGAAGTTCTACAACACTGAAAATTCAAAAAAGGCCTACACTTCAAAGGGTTTAATAAGAGGTTTTTGGCCTCCAGTCCTGGAACCTAAGAATGGTGCTATATATTGGTAGAATTCTATAAAATAAATGATTGAAATGTTCTTAACTTGCTTCATTGTCTTTTTTTTTTTCTTTGGGGGGGGGTTTACCCACTTGTAACATGGATCAATTCTGTCACCATCCTTGAATGTGCAAAATCATTAAACAGAAAATAAAATATAAAATAAATAAACCGGGACATCTTGTAAACCCAAACAGCCCATCGATAGCATAAGTCACCCATCTTTTTTTATCTATTTATCTTAACACCGTTACAAAGACATGTAGACAGCACTAATGTGCAGAACTCTTTTTCACAATTAGAACAGAAGACGGTCCTCCGCTAAAGGACGGCTCACTCCTTCAGCCCTCCAGAGCGCAGACTCTTATACTCATTAGACTACAGTGTCATCCATATCCACGTCAGCCTGTGTTCTGCTCATTATTCTAATCATTAACAACAGCCATAAAAACATCTAGTACATATTAGGCTTTGGAACAATGATAATACAAATCTGGGAATTCTGGAATACCTGCTGTTTTTTTTTTTTTTTTTGAGTGTCACACAAAAAGGTACAGTCAAGGCGATTGCATAAAATCTTTGAAAAGAGGATGTGTCGTTATTCAGTTCAATATTCATGCCAGGTAATATCAGTGTATTACAAATACATTCTTGAAAATCGCATAAACCTTCATGTGTGACACTCAAACAATTTGATTTCAGAATTACAGAATAATTTTGTCGGGTCACAGAACGGGATAAATAACTTTCGGTCCTTTCTGAAACACCTTCCCATGCTGGACTACACTGGCCACCCCGTCTGCACTGATACTTACGTGACAGAAATATCTGAAGGGAACCTCCATTTGAGATTTCATGAATCCTAAGAGGCCACGTCCTATGCACTCTTACTTTCTGCTTGACTGATCTTCCCTTTCACAAACCGCACAGAACCGGAAGCCACTGCTGAGATATACGCAAGGAAACCATGGGTAAAGAAACCAAGGAAAGTCGAGGACACATGTTGCTTTCCCTCTCATCCTTTCTCGACTCTTAAAAATAGTCTGAAAACAAAAATGATCCTTGAACTGACATGTCTGTTTTCATATATAGCTACGTATATTATAGTGATCTCACCAAACTCAAAACTACTTTGAGTGAGGTACTACATCATTCCCCTTCCCTATGTTTGTTGGCTCTTCCACACTTAGGATTAAACAGCACTCTAAACACGGTGTCTCTCTCCACTCGTGCCGTTCCCATGACAACCCATGCCAACGCCTACCCTTTCACTTCTCCTGTGAAGACATGAGCTCCTGTCTGCTTTCCTCGCTCGTCCAGTTCTGAGCTGGCACTCTACAGCCTACACACACACACACACACACACGCATAAACACACGCTCACACATGCATACACACACATACAAACACACATACACACGCATACATGCACACACACACACACACACACTCACACATGCATACACACACATACAAACACACATACGCACGCATGCACACACACGCTCACACATGCATACACACACATACAAACACACATACACACGCATACATGCACACACACACACACACACACTCACACATGCATACACACACATACAAACACACATACGCACGCATGCACACACACGCTCACACATGCATACACACACATACAAACACACATACGCATGCATGCACACGCTCACACATGTGCATAAACACACGCTCACACATGCATACACACATAAACATATGCATAAACGCACATACACACATGCATTAACACACGCTCACACATGCATACACACACATATACACACACACACACACACCCATGCACACCTGCACACACACACACACACACACACTTGCCCTGTGGCATATTCCGAACACAAATTATTCATGAAAGCTCAATTTTCTTTCTCAGAGGGAGAGGGTCTGGTCTGAAGGCCAGGTCATCTTAGCCCTTTCTCTTCATTTCATTTAACATCATTAGCAATTCTCTCTTCCTGTCAAATCCCTAACACAAACATTCCCTAAATTACTGCCGGCGTTACGATTATAGGTGCACATTCCATTGAAATGCCTGTTCAAAAACACTGGCGTTTTATCCAGTTACCACTGACTTCATACCTTACATTGGCCCTGTTTGAAAAATGTTTTTTTTGCTCATTTGCTTTAATTTAGTCATTAAAATCATGCTGTTCAACACCACTGAATATCCAGCAAGGGTTTTCCAGGCTTCTCTGTGCTGGCCTTTCCCTGTGGATCCTTCACTAGCCCACTTCCGCTGTGGTCTTCTGAACAGGCTACGCCGCCCTCCCTGAGCCCAATCTGAAGGAGACGGCCGCCTGTCTCTCTACGTAGCCGCCGTACTCTCCCTGAAATCAGGGGCTCTCCCGTTCCGCCGTTCCAGGGGAAACACAACACAGAGACGCTTCACGAACAAAAGAGAGGGAGCAGTTCACAGAACGCATGTGAGTTAGCGGTTGGGCTAGCCCGGAGAGGACCCGACCACAGAAGGAGCTTTCATCTGTTTTTCCTGGAGCTCATGACTGTGGTCTGGCTGGTGCTCTTCACCGCGAGGCCCTCCTCGGCCTCCCCTCCCCTGTCCCCCCTCTCCTCGGCCCAAGGGTTCGAGAGGTACCCCCGGGGGTCCGTCCCGCAGAGCCGCCGCCCGTCCCGCCCGCGCGCCAGCGCGCTCCTCTGCTCCAGGCTGCCGGTGCTGTTGCACTTCTTCGCCAGCGGGAGTGCCAGCGAGCTGGGGGAGAGCAGCGAGGTCAGCGACAGGCTGCTCAGCGTCTCCGACAAGTGTTCGCTGTTGCAGGCCTGGCTGGAGCCGCCGCCTCCGATGCCCAGGTCCTCGTCGGAGGGGTCCATGGAGTCCTGCCTGGTGCAGCCCGGGCTGCTGCTGCCCCCGCAGCTGCTCTGGCTCCTCTGGTGCCCCCTGGTGGCCTGGAGGTTGAAGGCGGGCGGGGGCTCGGGGTGCGTGAGGGGTCTGAGAGTCTCTCCCGGGGGACAGCCGGAGGCGGCGGGGATCGGGCAGAGCAGGGGCAGGGGCAGGCGGAGGTCTCTAGGGGGCGAGACGCTGAAGCACAGGCCCTCCTCCAGGGTGATCTGCAGGCTGCCCTCCGAGCTCCCCGTAGCCAGGGAAGAGTCACTGTGGGACGGGTGCTGGGGGGAGAGAGAGGGCACCGGGCGGTGGGAGAACAAGTTTTGTATGTTCATGAAAAACAAATACTAGAGTAATCAAGATAACAATAATAACAACAGCAAATTATACTTCCATCCATCCATTATATAACCCGCTTATTTCTTGTCAGGGTCTCGTGGGGGGCTGAAGCCTAACCCAGCATGCATTGGGCAAGAGGCAGGGTTACACACAGGACAGGTTGCCAAGGACACACACACACCATTCACTCTCACAACACACTCATATCAATGGGAAATTTAGATCCTCCAATTAACCTAACATGTATGACTTTGGAGTACACCAATTATTATTAGTAGCAGCAGTAAGTAGTAGTAGTAGCAGTAATAGCACTGCAGCTGTATTTGAGCTTCACTCAGACTCCGGTCGGTAGTGTGTGGTACCTGCAGGCCCAGCTCCCTGCTGTTGGCCCCAGGGGAGCGGAGGGAGGCCCAGGAGGCTGGGGAGGTCAGTCTGGGGCCGGGGCTGCTGGGGTTGGCCGTGGCTGCAGGGTGGAAGAACTCTGCAGGGAGGTGAAAGAGAGGGGAGGACCCGGTCCTGCTTCCACCGCAGCCACTGCTGAGGAGAGCGCCATCTGGAGGACGGGAAGAGGAACCGTCAGTCTAACAGCGAGGTAATGGCCTTATCCTTTACCTGGCTGGTCAGTCTAACAGAGAGGCTGAAACTCTGTTTCTTTATTAACATTAAATGGTAACAAGTTTGTGTGGCACATAGTTTAGCACTTATGAAAGTTAACAGTTAAAAGGGTCTCTGTGTAAGCAGCAGATCTAGGTTTAATACATAATTATTTTGGATTGTGCTTTTCTGTGCTTGATTGATCTTGCCTGGTGAAACCAAGGAGACCAGAAGGTGGGGTTTGCATTTTCTGAGTGTTTGTCAGGTTCCAGTACACCAGACAAGCTCAGTCAAGTGTAGAAAGGTATTTGAATCCAAAACAATTATGAATCTGACCATGGTCTGGTAAGCAGGGATGGTGAGGTATGGTGTTTTTCAGTTTTTCTTCTCTGGGGTTTTCTAACAGTCATGATGAGTAAATGACTAAATAAGCATCGATGTCACTTTCACCTAAAGCTAAGGTGACGTAGAGCCTAGTTGATAAGTGTGCGGGGCATACCTGCACTGTGGGCCGGTGTGTGGGCTGGGTCCTGGAGCTCAAACAGCCCTCCCTCCTCCTCACCCCTGGGGCAGAAGGACGGAGACTCTGCACCTCCTTCCACCAACTCCTCAGAGCTGTGGGAGATGCTGCTGCTCCTGCCCTCCTGTGGGAACGAGACACAGGCAGAGGGGTTACCCTCCCGGCACATAGGACCCAGGGGCTCCCTGCAGGGTCAGCTCTCAGCGTCTCTCTCCTCCTCTCTCGCTTTCTCCCAACGCCGTCTTCAGACAGAAAACACGCCCCCCCCCCCCCCCCCCCCCCCCCCCATTTCACTAACATATTTCACACCTTCTGCTAAATAAGCGTCGGGAAAAAAACACACAAAAACATGCTTCATTGTTCTCATCTGTCAGCTCCTCTATGTTCACCGCCGCTGTCTAATTATGGAATAATTGGGTTTTATTTCCAACGAGGCACCGCGGCGCGTCAGATGGAGCACACAGAACACAGAGACGCGAGCTACCTTTAACTTCGCCACAGTACGCCATATGGAGGCACTAAAAATAAGCACATACATTAATGACAGGAGCAACACAGCACACAGACTGAGCCGTCGGATCCAGTGACTGGCTGTCGAACGAGAGGACCGTAGAGTGCTCAGCTTTGAGGCTTGGGGGGCCACCCTCATGCGGAAGGGGCCACCGGAAGTCGCTGTACCTTGCTGTCTCTCACCAGGAGCTGGTAGGAGCTGTGGTCGTCCAAGCTGAGGTCATCGGGGAGAGCCAGGGACGAGGACTTGTCCGATAGCTGCTCTGACATCAGAGACGCCTGCTCTATCTCGGCCAACTGGATCTGAGAGAGAGAGCGAGAGAGAGAGAGAGAGAGAGAGAGAGAGGTTGGGAGGGAGAGAGAGGGAGAAAGAGAGGTTGAGGAGGGAGAGAGCAGGAGAGAGAGAGGGGGTAGGGAGAGAGAGGGGAAGAATGAGAGAGATAGAGGGAGATCGAGAGGGAGAGGGAGGGTGAGGGGGGTTGTTGAGAGAGAGGGAGAGAGAGAGGTTGGGAGGGAGAGAGAGGGAGAGAGAGAGGTTGGGAGGGAGAAAGAGGGAGAGAGAGAGGTTGGGGATGGAGAGAGAGGGAGAAAGAGAGGTTGGGGAGGGAGAGAAAGGGAGAAAGAGAGGTTGGGGAGGGAGAGAGAGACTGTAAAAAGGTCTTCTGAGGTCTTAGAAAGGGGCACTTCTACACAAATTCTGTCTGGCTGAATTTCTACGTTTCCGACAGGAATTGGAGAGAACATACAAAGATGGTCCCTGGAAACAGCAGGGTTTGAAGTTCTAAGATAAGGGTAAGAACGGCCAATAAATCACAGTTGAGGCAAAAGGCAAAACTGCAGGCTGGAGAGATTGACCTGCTGTCACCCTGCACAGTGAGAGGCAGAGAGGTACGAATGCACCATACTGAGCCTTAGCCGGGCCTATCCTCCCAGATGGTTCTGAGCAATCATCTTCGCCCCATGTTAAAACATGCGTTTCCTACATGAGGATCCACAAGCTGTTCCAAGAATAATAACCGCAATAACCGCATGTACATATGCAGAACGTCCAACCTTGAGCTCGCCTGATGCATTTCTCAACACGTCAAACACCTGCAATATTGAGGCTATTTTAAAACAGTACAGTACAAGCACATATTGTACAAACAAATAATACAACATCTTCTGGCAAGAGCTAGAAAAAAAGATTCTTATTTAAAAGACATTTACATTTTGAAGCTGCATTTTTTGTTTTGCTGTATTTCTGTGGTTGCATCATACAAATTAACGATTCAGCTTGGCCTGTTAACAAGTCTGGATGGAAAGCCAATGAAATCGGCTCATTAATCTGAAACAGTGACTCACTGTGGGCAATGATGCAATTTATTTTTTAGCAATAGTGGTACATTTTTGCATTTTGAGCAAGTTTCAAGCTCTGACCTTATCAAATGCTTGCCAATGGTATTTATAATGAAACTTAAGTTAATGAGAAAATCCCTTGAGGAAAGTGGAATTGTAAGTAAATTCTCACTCAAGTAATGTCTCATTTACATGGCGTCCAAACACACCAAGTCTGCGGCTGTTACATGATGATTTTGCATTTCTTCCAAGGGTGATGATGCAATTAGTCGGGCCTTTTAGCTGAAGCTAAACTTTTGTTTTTTTTTAATCCCAGAAGTCAATGGACCCAGAAATTCAAGTTCCACATAATTTGAAGACACAAATTCTCATGCATAAATATATGCAAACATCAGAATGTTCAAAGCAATAAGCGTTAGAACAAATCTATCAACAATAAAGAATTTTATTCCAGTATGAATTGGCATCTACTAATGTAACTGCTACTGTAACATGAATTAATGATGTATAAATACATTAAAAAAGCTGGATAGAACTTCTCAGTAGTTAACAACTACATTAGTTCAAGGTACAGTAGGTAAGATTTTTGTGTTAAAACATTGTTACAAGACCGTTGTAAATCCCTTCCTATCATTGAAAAAGGTTCACTGACATGTTGACTCACCCTCTGCCTGTGTTTATAGTCCTTAAATTTTGGTTTCAAAATATGCAGTTGAGGGGCTGGCACTCATCGTTTAACTGTACAATAATTCAAGCTCATTGGTTGAAAATTGGTTCTAATTGCCACAGCCAATGGCATTTCAACCTCAGTGCGTTCACAGTGTTGTGGTTTGAAGGTGTTTGCTGCTGCAATTCCTCTCTTGACCGTTAGAAGTCCGAAATTACCTATTTCACCTTTAACAACCACATTAGTTAATGCTAATTCATGAAACCTCATTGTACAGTGTTAGCAGAACTTGTCAATAAGATCCGCACAGCCGTTGGGCCCTTGAACAAGGCCCTTAACCCTGCATTGCTCCAGGGGAGGACTGTCTCCTGCTTAAGTCTAATCAACTGTACGGATAAGAGCGTCTGCCAAATGCCAATAATGTAATGCAATGTAATGTAATGTTGTCATACCTGCTGCGGGTGGTGCTTGCAGCAGTCCTTGCAGGAGGAAGGAGAGGAGTAGTGGTGGAACACGGATCCAGAAAGGTTATCGATCATCAGCATCTCCCCCTCAAAGGAGTCTCTGATGAGGAGAGACACGCTGTCCAGCCACAGGTTCTCCTGGAATACAAACACACACAACACTGTGTTCTCCTGGAATACAAAAACACACAACAATGTGTTCTCCTGGAGTACAAATACACACAACACTGTGTTCTCCTGGAATACAAACACACACAACACTGTGTTCTCCTGGAATACAAACACACACAACACTGCATTCTCCTGGAGTACAAACACACACACACCACCACTTTACAGAAACCGGTCTCTCTCTCTCTCTCTCTCTCTCTCTCTCTCTCTCTCTCTCTCCTCTCTCTCCTCCCTCTCTTTCTCTCAAAAACACATATGCCCATTCATACATTGGCTTACTGACTTAGAATTATTGCAAGTACACATTTCTTTAATTTGGTGATTCTGTTTGTAGTGATTGCCGAACCCCCCCAAAGTGTGTTTGTGTAGAAAAAACATCCTTGGTATTAATTCCAAACTATTGATTGAATCCCAGCCATTGTGACAGAGGAGTAACTTGTGTGTGATAATACAGGGGAGACTCTAGCGTCAGGTGCCCACACTTCCCAGCTGTCAGTGTGAATAATTCTGCCAAGAGACTCCTGGCTATAGCATGTGCAGGGTGGATGATAATCGCATCACCGCATAAAGGACTGGTGGAAACCTTTCCAGTTTAAATATGAAACAAAGAAAACATTCAGTGTAAAATCACCTGTATACTGATACAGTGCATTTTAGCTGAGAGAGTAAGAGTGCCGCTTACTGGACTCAAGTACACTCAAGTACAGTCAAGGGTGAAGTAACACTGAAAACCTTACTGCGTGCAAATGTTTTGTAGTTCCATAGGATTTCAAATCCGTTTCCCTTTTAAGTAAATGCTGGGAGTGGGAACACTTAAAAAGCTTCTTATTGGCCAGTATCTGCATATTATATGTTTCCCTACTGGACTTGTGCGCACCACTTTAAAACTTCAGCAATGTACAGTAGCTGCTGTGTCCTCCATCAGCAACAATGCGAAGCCTTATCATTTTATACAAACCTCATGGTTCCCAGGACTACCATCTGTTTATACATGAGCTTATTTCAACATTCCCCTCATTTATTTTCCTGATTTGTTTACTTACTGTAGCCAACATACTCATGGCGAATTCAAATGTAAATACATTTCTCATGAACTCATGAATAAATTCATAAATCAATTTCATTTTTTTGCCAGGGAAATGGAGGTATGAGAAGGGATCTTCTGCAAGGACACATACAGACTCATCGTTGTCACTGGAGTCCCCATAGTCTCCAAACAAACTGAATATACTGGCTCCCCCTCTGTCTTCCAGAACCACCATCCCATCTCTCTACTTCCCCTTCCATGTAAAACCCATGAACATATTAAAATAACTCTCTCCTTTTTTCAGTCAAAATGACATCCTAGACCAGGGCTAACACTCTGCTTTTTTCAGTCAAAGTGACGTCCCAGGCCAGTCAATTCTGTTCCTGGAGATCTACTGTCCTGTATGTTTTAATTTCAGCCATAATTTGTACAGGACAGAGGAACCAGAAGCAGACACAGGGTTGTGGAAAATGGCAGGTTCACTTGCAGATGAAGGGGTAGACAGAGCGTAATCACAAACAGGCAAAATATCAAAAACCAGGGGGTCAGTCCACAGGGAAAAGTACAAAAGCAGATCCAAAAGAAGAGTCCAAAACACGCGAATAGTGGGGCACACAGACAAGGGAGTGACTGGGCTCGTAAACATTCAGACTCAGACATCACAGGGGAAGACGAGTGCAAAGACTAATGACTATAAACAGAACACCAGACATGAATATGAAAAATAATAAATTACAAGAATAACGATAATAAACAATGATAAACTAACAGACAGAAAACAGGAACATAATAGTTAGGGCTGAAGTGAAAAGCTACTTGATGGTAGGTCTCCAGGAACAGGGTTGGGCAGCCCTACTCTAGCTGGTGAATGAGGTGTGCTTTGTTAGGGTTGGAGTGAAAACCAAAAGGACAGTATAGAAGGAGGAGCATCGTTATAGACCTCATAACCCCATGACAGGCGTCCCAGGGTTTGGTCCTTCTCCCTCTCCTCATCTCTCTATATACTCCTGGTTCGGTCATCTCAGCCTACTGCCCACCTTATCACCCTTAAGCTGAAGAAATTTTCTCTCCATCCTTCCTTCACTGCTTTTGGCATACAGAAGGCTACATCTCTGCTTGCTTACAAAAAATCTCCAGCTGGATGGCAAACCATTGCCTGAAGCTCAACTGTCTACTTTGACCTTGACCTCTACCAACCTTTACCCATTCTGCCTCCTTTTGGATTTCATTGTGGACACTATTTTAGATTTCGCCATATAAAGATAGCTGTACATTGGTATTTACTTTAATGGTATTAATGTACTAATTACTGGTTTGTTGTTTGGCTAACCTTCCCACTTACACACAGATGGGCGAGCTGTGCTTTTTTTAGGGAAAGGGCTGTTTTGTGTTCCTGAGACAAATACTGATGTGATCCACTTGTGCCACTCTGGAGAAGAGAATCAGATTCGTGATCGTAATGTAACGTCCTGTGACACAGCAGTGTGAGGATTCAAACCCGAGTCCAGTGATATGGGTGCTACTGAATGCAGGGCTCACTGCATTCCTCAGACCGGAAAACAAGTTTAACTGAAGGCTCGAGTCCTTTTATCTGTCCTGGTTTCCTTACACAGCTGTAATGGAAATGAGTAATTCTCATGTTCCTTAATTAAACGATATCTGATTCTGAAGCCTTGTAATTTCCTTTCGCACACATGAAAAAACATGATTGCTTAACCGTGGGTGCAAACAGAATATTCTCGGTTTTACATTACCCAGGCTCTTTAAAATCAAGCAAATGTACAAGCGGAAGAAATGTGCGTGTAATTAATTATCTGTCTCCGTTAAATGCGTATTCATTTTAAAGTACAGCGGGGTAATGAACCTGTCAGGGCTGTCCCATGTGTGGGTTTATTTCTCTGGGAGCAATTCTTGCGAAGACATTTTTGTTTAATGAAATCATGCGGCTAAATGCTAATATTTTCCGTTAAATGCCACGGGGTCAGTACATTTATGCGCAACCCTTCATTTTTGGAGGAAAAATTGGCTGCGGAATAAATCAGTCAAAGTTACATCACAATGTGGCCGCTTGCGTATTAATGCGATGCTTTTCTCCTGGCGGTACTGCTCATTGATCATTAAACCGTCTCCGCTCCCAGCAGGTGAAGGATTCCAGGCAGAGCTGGGGGCACGGACACAGTTTGGGTTTTCCATCACGCTCTCTCTCCCGCTTGATTGGATGTCATCAGCCTCGTCCCAGCGCGGTCATGGCTCGATAAACAGACGGGCCGCGTGACAAATCTGTTCTGGTGTGATATTCAGAGGTCAAAGGTTTTTGCGAATCCATTTATATTCCGGGACAGGAAAACGGTGTCGGGACAACAGCGGTGCCGTGGAGCAGGGCGGGACCGGTGGCACGTTCAAAAATTTGCACGCCTCCGAGCACCTCGAGATCATTATTCATCTCCGGCTGACACTCCCAGCATGCAACGGCGACACGCTGTGACGCAGGAGCGCGCTTGGACGCGGTCTGGCCAGACGCAGCGTCTTCATTAGAGGCCTGGCCGCCCCGCCCCGCCTCGCAGCTCCAGTGAGCCGGCCGATGTCACGGGGTAAATATGGATCAGGATATCTGCCAAGCGCGCCGTCGATTCGAGGCGGTTAATGCCCACAGGCGGGCCGGTGAAGTGTGCAGCTGTTCTCAGCAGGCCTTTCCGAGGTACGCCGGGTTATTTCGTTTTTCTGGATCGTTCCGCGTTACATTTCTTAGGGGCTTGAAACAATTAAAAGCTGAAGCGCGGGCACGAAAGAAATAGGAAAAATAGAGAAAGAAACGAAAAAGGGAGCGATCTTTAAAAAAGTGGCGGCGGTCAATAGGTCCGTGTGCAGTATTAATCGATTGGCCCGTGTACGTACATACATACGGGAGTTATATAACGTGCTCTGGCTCTCTGGCGGGGAGCGGAGAGCGATCGGTGGCCAGCGGGCGGTGGAGACACTCATTGGCCGGCGACGCCCGCTGGGCTCCGGCAGAGACTCCGCAGAGCGGCCGGACTGGAGAACCTGCTGAGCCATTGATTGGTGCTCCGGGATGCAGATGATCCAGCCTCAAAATCTCTCACCACTTCACCCCCGGCAGGTAACTTTTTTACTGCCCTGCACTGCCCCATCCTACACAATGCCCCTTGTTTCACATACCTCCCAATCCCACACAACACCCCCCTCTGCTACACGTCTGTACTCCAGTATCTGCCTGTGGCTAAGGGGGGGAGGAGAAATGGCTCTGTAATCATAAACTGCAGCAAATCAAATGACCAAGCGCATAGACTCATGTATAATTATTCTGTCAGTCAATCTATTGCACATGTTTCAGTTCAGTACATTAGGAAACATCAATGCGCAAAACCACACTGACCAATACAGTGTCACTGCAATTAACTATCAGTACTCTGCAATCATTTCATCTGGCTGATTAAAATTAAAGTAAAATACAACTGATTGGCTTCCTGGAGAGCATAATAGCTCATCTATCGTACAGATTCATGCACTGGCATCTTTATCAGACAAAATTGCCACAATACTGTCAGTATGAGCTGAAGTGCATTTTAGCTTCCCTCTACTCTTTGCCTGTAAACACGAATAGCTGTTTGCCCGCTGTGTTTAACGTGTTCTACACTCCAACAGTGTTCTTGTTAGCCTATGGTAGGGCTGCCCAACCCTGTTCCTGGAGATCTACCTTCCTGTAGGTTTTCACTCCATCTGTGAAAATACGCAGGATAGTAGATCTCCAGGAACAGGGTTGGGCAGCGCTGCTCTAGTTGTTGAATGAGGTGTGCTTTGTTAGGGTTGGAGTGGAAACATAGAGGATGGTAGATCTCCAGGCAGAGTTGGGAAGCCCTGCTCTAGTTGTTGAATGAGGTGAGCTTTGTTAGGGTTGGAGTGGAAACATAGAGGATGGTAGATCTCCAGGAACAGGGTTGGGAAGCCCTAGCACACTGTTTGAGATACTGCCATGATGGCAGCTACAATACCTGAGTTTGGCTCTGCCAGGCCGGAGCACACAGCCAGGAGGCCATTCTTCTCCCAGAGATCAGACGCAGTTTCAAATAACAGTGGGGCATGGTAACTGAGCGCGCCCAGTGGGTGCGTGTTCCCCGACAACAGCTGTGTCCAACCAATGAGAGCGTGGCTGGGAGAGATTTTCAACGCCACCATGCTTCGCTGCCACTGTCACATGACACTTTCTCTCTATCACTCCCGCCATCCCCCATCTACATCTCTTCATCATCTCTCTCCGCCATTCTTCCTTCAGTTACACTCTCTCTTCCCCCCTCCCTCCCCCTTGTGCCTCTCTCCCTCCCCCTCGGCATGAAGGGTAGATAACAGTGCATTTTTCCTCCATCCCTCCTTCCTCCTCCCCTCCTCCGTGTCTTGTTAACACCTCTCTGATTGCAGGTGGGGGAGAACGAGAGGATGCTCAGATCCATCGCTCAGCGATAACTTCCCCCAGAGCACACTGCCAGCACAGAGACAGCTGTGGGAGGGAGCTGGTGTAGCGTTGTGGCTGGCTAACTGCGCTCGCAATTACGAGGTTCTGCTTTCAGTCCCCAGATGGGAGCTGCCAGTGTACCCCTGTGCAAGGCGCTCAGATTGCTCCAGTAAATACGCATCTGTCTAAATGGACCGTATGTAAAACACTGCAAGTGGTGTATGTCCCTCTGGATAATACTGTCGGCTCAATCCCTACATATATATAAAAAGATCAGCTAGTGTCTCCGCTCGGTGTGTATTACAATAATATAACTACTCAAACGTACACAGATAAAAACTGCTCGGCTAATTGGCGGCCTGTACCATAATCACTTACAGTGTTCGCAAATGTACATAAGGAAGATATGCCACCACACTTTATGTCAAATGTTTCCCATAAAGTGATTACTTGGGCAGTGCCTACTTGTGTATTATACAGTAATTACTTGTTGAATGCCTACTTGTTGAATGTTTATTACACAGCAATTACTTGTTGAATGCTTATTACATAGTAATTACCTGTAGAATGCCTACTTGTTGAATGCTTGCATAGCAATTACCAAAAAGTGACAAACATTTTTAAGTTAAGGATTTCCTGAATCCTACAATTTCATGATGTTGATTCTTGGACCTGATTACAACTTATATTCATTTTCACAGTGCTGATATGGTTTTGACATCCTCACTGAGCACTTTATTAGGTATTTATTAGGCTTATGTGTTTGACTATTGGTCTACTGCCGCTGTAGCCTATGCACTTAAAAGGTTTGACACCTTGTGTGTTCAGAGATGCTCTTCTGCACACCACTGTTGTAATGTGTGATTATTTGCATTACTGTCACCTTCCTGTCATGTTTTTGCCTGCAGAACTGCTGCTCACTGGATGTTTTTTTGTTTTTCGAACCATTCTCTGCAAACTCTAGGGACTTTTTTGCGTGAAAATCTCAGGAGATCAGCAGTTTCTGAGATACTCAAACCACCCTGTCTGGCACCAACATTAATTCCAGTCAAAGTAACTTAGATAACATTTTGGTCTGAAAAACAGCTGATCCTCTTGACCATGTCTGCATGCTTTTATGCATTTAGTTGCTGCCACATGACTGGCTGATTAAATATGTACATTAGCAAGCTGGCGTACAGGCCTTCCTAATAAAGTGCTCACTGAGTTTATATCACACAGTCAGGCGAGACGCTGCCCAGGCATAATCAAGGAGTGATATCAATTATGTAAACGCCTGAACATTTTGCAGAAGCAAAAATATCATAGCCGACAACTCAAAAACAGCTATTTTTAAGTATTATTGCTTTTTCTATAATTGTATTTTTATTGATTTCGTGATCTCTTTATTCATGGATTCAATGACATACTTGTTGTTCTTTTTCTATCTTTTATTTTTGGCCTCTCTTATTTTTGCTTCCTCTAGCTCAATCTTTTTTTAACAATTCAAGCTATAAATAAATTAATCTCCTGGCGCTATAATTATCACTCTCTCTACTGACTGAGAACGAGGAGCGAGGTTATCATCGTTCTGTTTGAGTTGCATAATGGAGGCAGCATCCAGTGTGGGGAGCAGGCCATTTATAGCCGTGGAAAGGTGAATAAGCCAGTGTGCCTGTGGGTTTCACCCAGGCAGAGCACACTTCTGTGAGTCAGCTCATCCACATAGGATCGCGCTGGTTATGAAAGTGCGTGCGTGTTCGCGTGTTTTAGCGCCTGGCCAGCTTTTAAAGAAGAAACACCAGTTGCCATGGAGAGAAGATGGGAATGAAGCCCTAACTTTGACAATGCGCACATAACTGCTCCTAAGTAGCTTGGTCTATATACTGTAGGTGCTCAACAAACAGTCAGACAGGTACATACTAGCCCCTAGCCATTGGTTTATAATTCCTGTGTGCCTTCTCAGCTTGTAAAAATGACTTATTTGTACCCAAAGAACACTATATTGGGGAAACAACAATGTATCTCCACTCTTTATCTCTGAAAGTCATGCAGACCTTGCACTACATATCTATAGGTTCGAGGCTTGATCACAAGCTGGTGATGACTGGCAGTCTACAGCAGCATAATGCTATCACCTGACCCTCAAGCAGTAGGCCATGGTTTAGTTGACCAGAGTTCCTCAGATTGCAGGGTCATTACCTCCTTCCAACAACGGGAGAGGGACTTGCAGTCAAGCACTTTCAGTTAGAGATATGCCTCTCCTCGTGCTGGCCCTAACTCTCCGGGGTAGAAGTGTGTGGGCTGTGAGCTGTAAAATATACCCTCACAGCTCAATGCTCTGGGGTCATGCCACTGCTTCTGCTGCCGCTCTCACAGAGCTGAGAGGGGGCTGAGCGGGGACTCGAGAGGCACCATTACTGATTTGGGATGAAAATGTGATAGGGAGCATAGGGAGGAAAAGATACACTGAAAAATAATGCTTCACTGCAAAAAACTAAATGCATACCTACATTTTTCTCAATTGAAAACTTTTAGGTTCATTCAAGTATAAATTTTAGGTTCATCCAATGAAATTTTTTTCAGTGCATTGTAAGAATACTGGTGTTAGTGGCTGAGTTTTCTACAACTTCACCTCTCTCTGCCGAAGGTTGAATGTCTGTGGCTTAGGTCCAGGAGACTGCGGGTATGTCCACTTAATTTAGACCACAATCCACCTTTAATTAGTTAAGCAAACTCATTATTCACTTCACTGAAGCAGTTTGGACATATTCCTGGGGTGAAAGGAAGGCGGTAATTAAAGGTTATCGAAACGAGCGACCAGTAAATTAAAGGGGAACTGCACATTTCACCCAGGCAGGAGAAGAGAAGAAGCTTAAATCATGAACGTCAAGCTGCTGGAGTGGTCATATGGTGATTAATAAAGAGCAAGCAAGTGGAACCTGTCAATCTGCAGCATGAAATTTATAATTAGCAGCTGGTTTCTGATAATGATTTAATCTGTTGATTAAGACAATTTCATCAATGAGGGTATATCCCACAGCGACAATTACCAACTAATAAAACAGGGCAGTAATCTGCGGTTTACAATAGCCGAGTGGCTGCTCTGTTTCTGTACACGGCATATCCCTCCTGGCAGTCAAGTACTCATCTGAAGCGAATCTCTGTTTTCTTATTTCAGTCGAACCCAAAGATCTGGTCAAATGCTTATTTAAAGTAGTATTTAAAGTAGTAGTTATTGAAACACTTCAGACAGTGAAACAATGTGAAAAAAAAGATGTTACAAACCAAGAATACTAAATACTCACCTTATAACAATACAATGTACATTCTAAGAATATAATACAATAAATTGTAAATATGGTGAATAAAAGAAATAAAAGCAAGTGTTTTCACTCAAGGAATATTGCAACTTCTATAAGTGATCATTATTCGTATAATATCATCTAGTATTCCATATGTTAAGTGTTAAAGAATGGTAAAATGAATAGAATAAATGTTCTTGCTGCTATTTGTTACTGCATATTACTCATGTGGAAAGGACAGCTGCTCTCTAGCCCAGGGGTGAACAGCAGGGCCGTATCTGTTTCTGGATTCCAGACCAACTTCTGTTCTTAATTATTTAATTATCCCAATCATTTACATGATCTGTCATTTATAGCCACATTCAGTGATATAAACGGCAGCTGATAAATGTTTTTGTCTCGTAGAATTTTATTGTGGTTTCATTTATGAGTGAATCGGTCACGATGCATATGGCTAATTTGCATACACACCGGCCCTCCAGGCCTGGAGTTTCCCATCCCTGTTCTAATCCTGCATACACACCGGCCCTCCAGGCCTGGGGTTTCCCATCCCTGTTCTAATCCTGCATACACACCGGCCCTCCAGGCCTGGAGTTTCCCATCCCTGTTCTAATCCTGCATACACACCGGCCCTCCAGGCCTGGAGTTGCCCATCCCTGTTCTAATCCTGCATACACACCGGCCCTCCAGGCCTGGAGTTTCCCATCCCTGTTCTAATCCTGCATACACACCGGCCCTCCAGGCCTGGAGTTTCCCATCCCTGTTCTAATCCTGCATACACACCGGCCCTCCAGGCCTGGAGTTGCCCACCCCTGGCTTAAAGCTGTGGGCGGTGTGGGCGCTCACCTGCGCTGGGGAGTAGAGTCTCCGGGGGTCGCGGGGGTCGCGGGCGCATCGGTGGGGGGTGGAGCTGGTGGGGTTGATGTTGGCGTTGGTGCCCAGGCTCTGCCGGTTGGTTCCGTCTCCCACTCCCGGCCCGGCCCCCGGCCCGACCCCCAGCCCGGCTCCCAGCCCGGCCCCGGGCCCTGCGAGGGCCCCCAGACAGCAGCGGCCTTCCTGCTCCAGCTCGATCTTGGCGTCCATCTCGGCGTTCTCCTGCGCCTCCTTGTTGGAGTCGTCCAGGTGCTTCATCAGCACGGCCACCACCACGTTGATCAGCACGAACTGCGCCGTCAGCACGAAGCTGACGAAGTACAGCGGCGAGATGAACTGCAGGCTGGGGTTACACGTGTGCTCGCCCGGCGGGCACTCCCGCAGCGTGTCCTGTAGGGGGCGACCAAGAGCACAGCGTTTCCCAGGCCATCCGCATTTCTCAAGCCAAGCAAGCTTCACGCGGTGAAGCAGGGGTAGGCAGCCCTGGCCCTGCACTCTCAGAAATAAACTCAAACAGTGGAGGTACATGTGTGTTCTTCAAGGATCAAATTTTCCAAAAGAACTCTGAAAGTACAGTAATGTTCTGTTTGGGTACAAATGAGCCAGTTTTCCAAGCAAAAAAAGGTACAAATTAATTATATATTGCAGGCTAGGGGTACAATTTTATGTACCTACAGGATACCCCCAAGCATTTTCATACCTATATTTCTGAGTGTGGAGCACCAGAGTTGGTCCCGGTGTATGCTTCATCGAAACCTACAACTATAACTGCATTAATTTTAATCAGGTTTCACCATTTAGAATATTCAGACTTCAATCATCCATCAATCATCTTGGGATCGAGCTGAGATGGGACACAAAGCAGAAGTGCCACAGGACCAGGGCTGCCTACCCATACGGCACAGTAAACACTCCCTTTAACTCCAGCTTCCTGTTTAATGACGCGTGAAACCAGGAAGAGGAATCTGAGGACCCACGCTTATCATTTCCAAACTATTGAGATTGATCCCATTACAGATACTTACTATACATGTAGCGTGGTTGGCAATGGAGAACCGGGTTTTACACAGCAGATATCTAACTTTTATCTGCAATCTTTTTTGCCTTTAGTCAGACTCCATTTTGAACAGTTCTTTGAAGATAAAGTCTTTCACGCCTTAAATCTTAAAAAGATAGTGACTTCTGAGAACAGATCTCTTCAGCTGTAAGCAGGCTGTCACAGCACAGTGGCCAGTGTCCCGGGAATGGGCTCCTTAATGGTGTGTAATGCTAACTGAGCGGAGGGCAGGAACAGAGAGATATCTGACAGCGCATGTCACCCTCAGGAGGGGGACAGATATGGAAGCCTGGGGACTTCTTCAAAAGAAGAAAAAGATTTGCGAGTAATCACCCGGGCGATGGTGTAGCCCGCATATCAATAAGAGTCAGAAAGCAGGAAGCTCAGATCTCAAAGCAGCAGCCGCTGCGGTCAGTCCCCACCAATGAGAGGCCTGGGGAGAAGCCCATAAGGAAGCCTCTCAGATCACTCAAATCCACTGCAGCTGAGGGGGGATCACATACGCCCGCGCGTCTCCTCTCAAATTACAGATCAACCAGCCTACTGTACGCTCACGTGCGGTAGCGCTGTGGCTTTCTGCCCCGTGCTGCTGACTGTGCAAGGCAGTGCTGTGCTGAGCTGTTTGGTGCTTTAGTGCTGAGCTTTGACTGTGCTGCTGACTGCTCCTGGCTGTATTGTGCTGCTGTGTTATGTTGCACGCTGCCATGCCGTGCCCAGCAGTGCTACTGTGCTATGCTGGGTAGTGTCACTGTGCAATGCTGGGTAGTGTCACTGCGCTATGCTGGGTAGTGTCACTGTGCTATGCTGGGTAGTGTCACTGTGCGATGCTGTATAGTGCCACTGTGCTATGCTGTATAGTGCTACTGTGCTATGCTGTGTAGTGACACTGTGCTATGCTGTATAGTGCTACTGTGCTATGCTGCGTAGTGTCACTGTTATGCTATGTTGTGCTGTGTAGTGTTGTTCCGCTGGGTTGTGTTGTGTAGTGTCGTTCTACTATGTTGTGTTGTGTAGTGTTGTTCTGCTGGGTTGTGTTGTGTAGTGTTGTTCTGCTATGTTGTGTTGCGTTGTGTTGTTCTGCTATGTTGTGTTGTGTAGTGTTGTTCTGCTATGTTGTGTTGTGTTGTTCTGCCGGGTTGTGTTTTGCAGTGTTGTTCTGCTGGGTCGTGTAGTGTTGTTGTGCTATGTTGCGCTGTGCAGTGCTGTACCTTCATGATGCCGTTCCAGTTGTCTCCGGTGGAGACCTGGAAGAGGGTGAGGAAGGCCATGCAGAAGTTCTCGAAGGTGGCGTGCCGACTCATCCCCACGCAGGGGTAATCCGCGTTGCACACTGCAGGAGAGAACACATGGTGAATGGCAGGCATTTATATAGCGCCTTTATCCAAAGCGCTGTACAATTGATGCTTCTCCCTTCACCCATTCATACACACACACACACACCGACGGCGATTGGCTGCCATGCAAGGCCCCGATCAGCTCGTCAGGAGCATTTGGGGGTTAGATGTCTTGCTCAGGGACACTTCGACACGGCCTGGGTGGGGGATTGAACCGGCAACCCTCCGACTGCCAGACGACTGCTCTTACTGCCTGAGCCATGTCGCACAGACGGGATTGCTTTCAACAGCATAAGAGCACTCCATTTCCCATGAGCCCACAGGGTTCTAATGAACACACCCACTTCATTATCAACACATGTTTACAGTGCTGAATAAATTCAGCGAATTAAAATGGAAATTAGTCATTACTGTTTCCTTGAGGTGGACGCCTGCTCATAACACGTACCTTATGTTCTTTCTTTATGTTGTGATTTGAATATTGGATGTGCTTACACAGGATGCATTTACAATGATTTTTTAATGACAGGTTCCTTGGGAATAATGAGATTTAGTGTGGAGTCTGTCAACATGCACTCCAGCATTAACGTGTGCATGAGTGGCGAACAGATGCATTTGCTTGAGTCGGAATTAACAGCTGAAATGCTGTCAGTCGCTTGTATTACATGATTAGTGTCAAATGATTAGTGTCAAAATCTGCCTGGACCATCATTGGCTCAGCTGTCAGCATATAAGAAGTTCACAATTAATGTTGTGGAAAAAAATTTACTTCCACATTGTCTTTAATCACACTACATTTCAATCACCATATATTTAAAAATGCAGTTTGCGAGAATTTTTCCCTTGCCGATTCTATTTCTCAGTCACTGTTCATTTTACGCTGCAGTCTGAAGACTCATCCCTTCAGACATTACTTTGACTCCTCAGTGGGACTGCCCTGATCTATTGCCACTTTTGTGTCATCTGTCTCAATCTTTTAGCCCCCTGGTCCTACTTTGCATTTTAATCTGGGACTTGCATTTGTATTTATCCTGGGACTGTAGTTGCTCACTTTATTGACTTGGCCTATTTACCATGTGTACTAGGCTTCAGGTTCATGGCTGTATAACTGATTGTTTGTGAATTGTTCCTTATTGGATCTGACCCGTTCTGTAGTCCTAATGACCTATGGTGTGTACTTATTGCACGTGGCTTAGGATAAAAGCGTCTGCTACATGAAACGTAATGTGACGTAGCGCGATCGCTCACCCAGCTCTCCGAACAGCTCCACTCCGAGGGCGGCGTAGATGAAGAACAGCAGCATGAACAGCAGGCCCAGGTTCCCCACCTGCAAGAGACACGCCCCGTCACACATCTGCCCAATCACAACGCACCGTGGGGAGCTCCTTTACCGCTGAAACATGGGCACAAAGCCTTCAGCCATGGTTTTAAAAAGACTCCTCTTTTCAGCCAGATAAAAGCACTGCAATGTAATAATGTGGTGGTAAATTTATGTCACGTTTTTAGTTTTCACAGTCTGTAAGGTCCAACACAATTAGGGACAGCAAGTTCCTGCATGCTAGTGCATAACCTGACTTGTGTTTCATTGTGTTCTATAAGCAAAGGCTTGCTCATTCTTCCAGAGGATGTTAATGGCATACAACGAAATGGTAAATCAGCTCCATTTCCGCGAAGGATGTTAATGCTTCAAAACTTCAAGGTCTGCTTGTTCTTACAAGGCTACAAAAATGCACTTATTGCAGAATCTCTGAAAGTACAGTGTACGTGGAGCCCCAATTGGCTCTCAGGAAAAATATGCGTCTGAGCGAAGTGGAAACATTTTCTTTAGGTAATTTGTCCACACAAAGAAATGCATTTCTAACCTCTAACAAAACAAGCAGAACAGGAACAGTATGTTGTTTACCAGGCATATCTTAACAGGACCAACCATCAAGTTAGTCACCGTTGTCCTCTGCTCTGTAACAAACTGAATCCTTGAACTCTCAAGTCAAGCCAAACCACAAATTCTCAATGAAACACGGCGTCTTAGTCAGTACCTTTTAGTCTAGTTCTGTGACGAGTTCATACCAGTTCAGTGATAATGATTAAATGATTGAATGATTTTACGTAGGTATAGCGAATGGTTTTATTGCAATATATTTTTATAAGGGCTTCAGTTGTTTGTTATTGGACATTAGTTGGTTTCCCTTTCAGGTAAACTATGGAAGGTGAAGAAGTCAATTTTCATAAAATGGTCTCGGTACCGTGGATCAAGTAGATGAAATAGTGAAATTTGAATATGTTTGTGCTGAATGAGAGACTGTTATTATCGAATGTACTGTCAGTGTTAAATCAGTGCATATTTCCCCTAAGGTAAATACAATTCCATTAGCAAAACAGGCTAGCGGTGAGGTAGAAGATGGAATTGCTTTAGATGAATAACCTCCCACTGCAAGTCGACGCTTTCACTGCAGCAGCAATGGCTTCTAACCGGAGTGATGGAAAACCATGGTTCAGAAAAAAACCCAGTGAAGTCTACGCTGAATGTGGGCCCACCAGCAGCATTACCGTGAAGCCATTTTGATTACGGGAATGAGCTGTTACCTAATTGGAAGGTATTTGTAACCGAAGCTAAGCCTTGTCTCAGAGCTTTCAATTCACAGCAAACGCCACCAAGCTAGCCAAGGGGCTTTCATGCACCGTCAAACAGGAAATGTTGCTGCATTAATAACCAACCGTTCAACCTGCCGAACTGGGAGCAGAGAAACACAATGGAATTCAATGGCCATGGCAAGGCCCATAACCATTTCATGCACACAATATCTGATGAATACACTACTACCGATTTTCAGTGACCTGGTGAAATCTATCAAACAGATTAGATGGCAAATTGGTTTTACACTTGATGTTTCAGAAAGCTTTAAAGCATTAAAACACTATTTCACATTTTTTTTCCAAATGAGTTCAGATTTGTCAGGATTCAATATTCATGTCATGCAGATTGACAAATAGTCTAGTCACTACAGAGAAATGTGGCATGCAGAAAAACTAAATGGTAGTGTCAAAATGAGTTATTGAGTAAAGTAGTAATATATTTATCACACATTTTCCATTAGGCCTATTTCCAATGTAACAGACAAATTCAGAAGCATAATAATCTCACACATTGACTCCCCAATGTGTCACCTCTTCCATTAGGCCAATAACACTGTTTCAGTTAGCTGTCAGCACATGCACCTGCAGGAGCCCTGCAGCGAGGGCCTTTGGGAAATGTAGTGCTGAGTGTCACAGCCATCTTGTTAAACAATTTAAAACGAACCTGAGTCCACGGGCACAGACATTAAATGTCCGTATGCAGTATGTACTTTGCACATGATTAAGTAAAACATTACTATTATGTTGGCACTCAGTCTGCCACAGGAAATAATTCTGTTCTCACCTCTTATCATGTCCATGAGAACACACGTGAATACAGCAGTTCTCTAAGATCTTCATAATCCATACATGAAAGCAGACATTGCTATCAGACAGAAATAAGGCATAAAAAAACTAAACAAACAAAAACATGGGATGGGACGCGAAGAAAAAAGGGACTCGATATTCACAGGTGTGTCCATGGAAGAGGGCGCAACCAAAAAAACAAAAACATGGGGGTATGCATTAAGCATACGCTCAAATTACAGAGCCATTCCTTTACTGTGCAGTCCATTCATACAGCTGCACATGTGCTCAAACCTTTCAGCCAGCTCAAGCCCTTTCAGCCCTGCTGGAAAAACAGCTCAAGCTATAGTAGATTTTCAAACAGCTGGTAGCAGGTTGACCAATTCAGACCAGCTCCCAGCTTGACATTGGTTTAGCTGGTTGACCAATTCAGACCAGCTCCCAGCTTGACATTGATTTAGCTGATTGACCAGTTCAGATCAGCTTCCAGCTTGACATTGATTTAGCTGATTGACCAGTTCAGATCAGCTTCCAGCTTGACATGGTTTGACCAGCACAAGCTACGGTTTGAAACAGCTGGTTGACCAGCTCATACCCAGCCAGACCAGCTTATGACCAGCTTGACCAGCTCAATGTTCAAGCTGGCATGGCTGCATTATACAGCAGGGATGGCAGCATCCACCTGGCCATCGATCAAACAACCTTGGGCAAGTCCAGTTCCCTAAGCGTTAAAATACACAGCTGCCCAGTGCAGTTTCTCAAGCTCCTGACATTCTGTACTATGCAGAATTAGTTATGTGAGACATGACACAGACAACTTCAAGATAAAAGCAATTAATTGTTTTACAGAATTTATTGTGGCATAAAACCTTTCAGACAGCAGTGCATTATATTGTCCCTGCCATTGCTATGTTTTATGGTTAATATAGCAGAACGTCCAGGGCAGATCGCATGCTAAATATTCGCACAATTGAACAGCTCGCCGTCCTCTTCAAATGCACAATTTCTGAACCTATATAGTTACTATAGTTCACCGAAGATTTCTTGAGATTTTTGGTGCTGCTCTGTTCATACAGCCATATCTGACCACTGATGTCTGATTGTCCTCAAGTCATACGATTTCCATGCAAGAAGGAAACTTGAATATTGTACTGAACTTTAAACATTAATGGAATAGTTAACAGTCTCAATCTGCTGTCAGCTCAACGCATTATTGCTTACAGTCACATAGTATACAAAGACTGCACAATGTATAAGGGCAAAGGTGCCCAGTGACTCTACCCATGAGAATCGGCTCTTAATTGTCAATTTCAGTCATTATACAGCTGGTTAGTCAACCGCACACTTCTGCAGGCCTTCACTGCCCCCAGTACACAAGCAATCCTTTAGTAAATTAAGCCCTAAATTGCCTAATTGGCTCATTTAAGTGTCAAGGGTAATCTGTCATCATTCATTGCAAAGTGCAACCTCTTTACAATCTCAATGTAAAAAAGGCAAAATGTAAAACGTTGAAGTTTCTCGTGTCACCAGTGCAAGCACTGAACTTTTCTGGAAGGGCTCATTGTGTGATTTTGAAGTCGTGATGCATGCGCTGCCATACTGCCGAAATGGAATAGAAAAGTGTCCCCCTGTTTATTCATTCACCCAGTTGAGAGGCACATCATCCCGTAAATCCTTCAGTCCGCCAGCCGTTTTAACTGTGCGGGCAGATGGCAAAGGCCTGGTTAAGCGGAGGATTGGCGGCCGACCCCTCTCCCCCCTCCTACGCCCAAAACAATGCTACAGCCAATTACGCATCACTCCACGGGACGCGCACTCGAAACTGGCAGCGCAAAGACATTCCAGGCCCTGTTCTTTAATAGAAGAGCAATAAGTTCACGGTCAAGTGCAATGTGTGCCCTGCAACTGGTGAAGCGGATAAAATGTCTGAATAAGGCCTGGTGATTGGTGGAGTGGAGCAAAGCTCCGAGTCTGTGCCTTGTGATTGGTGGTGTGCATCAAAGCTCCAATTTAATCAGAACCTTTGATGCGGCGCATCACTCAAAATGTCCGACAGGCTAATCTCAGGCTGCATTAACTGGCATGTTGAGCGTTTAATGATCTGTGTCTCAGCGTGCTGGACGCTAAGCCCCAGCACCAGGCCCCATGTGACAAATGTGTTATAGCTCGGCAGCGGCCAGGAGAACTGCGAAACACAGTTATGATTCAGGGACTCACCGGGGGCAGAAGCAAAAATAAAATGATATAAATATATCAACAAGATCACAACACAATGATTTTATTGTCACTAAAGATGAATAATTACGATTAAATAAAAAGATTGCGATAAAAACATTGTCCCATTGCAAATAATACAGATCTTTGAACCTGGGCGGGTGTAAACTGCAGGCTGGCAGTAAAAAATGAAGCGCTTGTATAATGCTGTCATTGAAATGGGGATAGTTGGGAGAACTCCGCTGCAAGCACAAACAAGACACACTTTCCAAAGTTTATCATCCGTCCTGACAGAAACCCGGATACAGCTTAGCAGCCGCTTCAATTTTTATGAAACTATTAACATTCAATTGCATGGTCAGTCTCCTCTTGGCTAGGAGGGGAAAATGATGCGGTTATATTTGTAATATAATTCCGCTACAGCAGAGAGAGAGCCAAACGACATCAAAGCCTTTTCCTGGAAAAAAAAAGGAGGGCTTGATATTGTCGCAGGCTCCTTCTGTCAGTGCTACTCGTCGTGATGGCCCCTAAATCACCACCCTGTTAATTACCTCCACGATGCCCTGGAGATACAGGCATGGACGGCTGTTAATGAGCAGAAATGGATATCCGCAGGAGAGGGGAGAGAGACCCTAAGTCAGTGCTCCCCTACCCCGTCGCTCCTGATAGGAGGGGGCTAAGGAACACTCCCACAGCCTGGTCCAATAGCAGTGAGGTGCCAGTGACCAGGAAGAGAATGGCTGTCCAACTGTATGTCACCTTAAAATGCTAAATTACTAATGCTGTGACACAGTCAGGGGAAAGGGACAGGGAAATGGGAATGTGGAATGGGAACTGGAAATTAACCAACGGGTCAATCTGTCTAAACCTGGTTGGTCTTCAAAGGTTTACCGGGTACGGAGTGGCTGTGAATGCTGAGCTTTGGAACATTTCATCTGCAGGCTGCGACCAAGAGTCTGATTAGGTTACACCCACAGGAGATTTAAATTTCCACCCAGAGTCACCTTCAAAAATAACCAAAAGTCAACAAAGTAATCACAAATCCACAGCCAAACTAGTCTCCACTGGTTAATGCAAATGGCAGCTTATTGAAACTGTAAACGGAAATAGCCAATCTATGGCAAACTGGATGTAAACCAAAGATAGTTGTGGGAGCAGCAAAGATACACAAAAGACAGAGGTCATACTGTAACACTAATAACTAAGGTGGGCTCATGCTAACTATGTGAATTGCACTCCGATCAGAAACAGTGCACTTCCCTCATTCACAGATAACCTGTGAGTCCTCAGGTGTGAGGGACAAGTAGGATTCAGTTCAGGAGGAAGGGAATCTGGCAAATGCTTTAGTGTGGGACCATGGCACTCTATAGTGTGGGACTATGGCACTCGATGGTGTGGGACTAGGGCAGTCCACAGTGTGGGACTAGGGCACTATGTGTTCTGGGTGAGGAGCTATGTGTTTATCCTTTAGTCCTACCTGCGGCAGAGCCTGAACCACTGTGTCCAACAGAGCACGCATCCCTGTGGCCATCTTCAACAGCTTGAGCACTGCGGGAGAGAAACAGAGAGGGAGGGAGGGGGAGGAAGAGTGGAGGGGGAGAGGGAGAGAGAAGGAGGGGGAGAGAGAGGGAGGAGAGAGGGAGAGAGAGGGAGGAGAGAGGAGGAGAGAGGGAGGGGGAGAGAGAGGAGGGAGGCAGAGAGAGGGGGAGGGATGGGGAGGGATGGGGAGAGAGAGGGAGGGAGGGGGGAGTGAAGAAGAGGAAGAGAGGAGAGAGAGGGAGAGGGAGAGGGAGAGAGAGAACGAAAGGGGGGGAGAAAGGGGGGAGAAATGGGAGGGTGGGAGGAGGGAGAGAGAGAGATGAATGAGAGAGAGAGGGAGAGAGAGGACAGGAGCGGAGAGGTGGGGAAAGGGGAGTGAGAGCTATAACATGAGAGCAGGCATCAGAACAGAAATATGGATGAGAGATTGGGGGCTGTGGTGGAAATGTAAAGAGTTTAAGGACTTCCCTACGGTCCAATTCCCAAGAAATGGGGAAATGGCAAGTATCACACGGGTCAAAGCAGAAATGAAGCCAGCGGCTTTTTCTAAAGCCCGGAGAGGCTCCCGGGGAAGGAGGAAGGTGCCGGAAGAGCCCTCGCCCTGCCTCTCACAAGATAAATGAGCGACCGCAGCGCAGCTGCGAAGCAGAAATAATGGAAAGCAGCACGCAATTAAAAGAGCGTCGGGCAGTACACGGACCACCCGAGGGTCCTGACCATTCAAGTGACAGTCATTGTTCATAAACCCCGCCTGGTGAGACCGAGGTATCGCCGCGTCCCCCACAAACCCAGTCACAGGAACCAGGAAGCTCTTCTTCACGTTCCACCTAATACCGCTCTGTAATTACCATTCATTCTCCTGGGCGACTGCACCTCCCCGCTGCCTATTTTTACATGTGGGGTTAGCATGGAGGTTTAAATATCATCCGTGTCATTAAAAATTTCCATATTGAAGAGGGAGGGAGGAATAAATGGAAAATTTACCCTCATTTTATTTTAACCAAAAAATAAATGTGAAAGGAGTGTGGATTTTATTTTGACGTGAGAAGGCAGAGGCTGGAGGGAGCGTGTGATTGGCTCACCGCGGGCGATGCGTAGCACTCTCATGATGCGGATGATGGTGGGGTTGATGGGCAGTGAGGCGTTGATCTCGATCTCCTCCAGCGTGATGCCCATCACTGACAGCAGCACAATGGCCAGGTCCAGCTGATTCCACCTGCAGGAGTACGGGCACCGGTCACACAGACGTGCACACACACATTCACACACACACACACACACACACACACACACACACTCACACACTCACACACTCACACACACACACACACACACACACACACACACACACACACTCACACACTCACAAACTCATATGCACACATACACACATACACACGCACACACTCTCTCACACACACACACACACACACACTCATACACAAACACACACTCACAAACCCATACGCACACATACACACATACACACGCACATACACAAACACACACACGCACACATACACATACACACAGTCATATGCACACATACACACGCACATACACATACACACATACGCACACATACACACACTCATATACACACATATGCACACACACAGCAGGCTCCTATGCTGGTGCACACTCCACACTACCTAATCTCAGCAGGTTGAAGCACACTGCTGCCTACCTGCTTTGGCCTAATCTGAGCAGGCTTCCACTTTAGTATACCTGGCTCTGGGGCCACAACGCCTTCACCTCAGCGCATGCCTTGCGTTACCTTAATTCATGACAGGCTTTGTCATTGCAGTTTTGTCCAGTTGCAAGCGTTTAGCCACAGCTATACCATAGCCTATTGTCAAGCTTCTGGAGCTAAGCAGGGATACGCTCAGTTAGTGTTTTGATGGGAGAGGTTCTTAGTTGTTACTGAAAGAGTTCATGATGGGCCAACCGGGGGAGCTCTTCCATCTGCTCACAGTAATAAAATCTAATGTCTGTCCTAAATACACCTGCTTAATGGAGGACTGTGCTGAAGAAAGGTTCTCGAATGTTTAAAATTAAAATTAAAAATCTGGCGTCGGGGTGTTCTGGAAAAAGTCTGTTTCTCTGCATCCACTCCTTACGTCTTATTGGCTACCAAGGGGCATCACAGGAAATGAGAACTGAAAACTTTTCCTTTGGCCTACCTGCTTAAACAATATCAGGTATGTATACTCTCTAACCTGATTTCCTTTTGAATTCCTCTCCCTTTTTGAAGACATTTAGACCCAGAAGTAATTCCTACTTTCCAAAAAAATGTGTGCTCCATTTTCTAGGACTGCGTCTAAGATATTTGTCGGCTGCCCCAGAAAAGTCTTACTGCTAAGCAAATTAATAGCAATGATGAATAAAATGATGACAGGGAGTTAACGCCGGTGCTGGTAAGTTATGTAAAACAGACTGACTGCAGTGCAGGGGGAGAAACACAGTGAAAATGGGTCACACAGCTCAAACAGAGGAATGGAAACTGAACTCACACAGCTACAGACCTGGGTCATTACTGGCTAATGGAATGTACTGTTAAAATGAGCAGAATATCAAAATATTACAAGGCAATTCTGCTAATGTTGCACATGGTGTGTGAATATGGGCATAAAACATAATTGGATTAAAAACAATTGAGTGCCATTTTCAGACATTGCACACATTTCTGGACAGGAACCAAATTTGAAATACAGCCATATACAGTATACACATATAACAACAAATAACACAATGCTTTTGGAACTGGAATCTGTAAACAACTGAGCCGTAGTTCAATTTCATACCTGATGTTAAACCATCATAATACTAACAAAAATGTACTTTAAGATTTCAGAAAATATTCATTATGAACTCAGCTAATTAAAAAAGCCAAGTTCCTAATATACATCTATATTTATTTACATGCTTAGCTGTTTTCTTACTTCCCTATAACGATGCACAATTCAAACAGCATTAGCCCAAGTATTTAAGAGGGAAAAACATTCATTTCCACAAGATAAAGTTCGCACTAATATAATGTATTTGTTTTCTGAATTACGACCGCAATATGTTTATGGCAGGGGTTTATAACCGGAAAGCTAAGCTGAGAACAGACCTAATTAAAAATAATTATCTCACCATCTTTTTTCCAGCTCTGCGCGCCGCCTCCAATTACGGTAATGCAGGAGTGATTAAGCGGGCATTAGAAAAGCGGCGCACGCGAGCAGTGTTAAGGTGATGAAAGTCATCCGCGGGTGAACGGCGCGCTCGCCGCTGTGTGACACGGGGAGGCGTGACTCAGGCGGAGCGCGTTACGCCGTGAGCGAGCGGGCGCCAGGACCGGGCCCCCCGCCAGGGCTCAGCGCGACAGGCCTACCTGTCTTTGAAGAAGCGGCGGAAGCCGAACGCGATGAGCTTCAGGACGGCCTCCAGCACGAAGGTGGCGGTGAAGAAGTAGTTGCAGTACTTGAGGGCCCTCTCCAGGGACTGGGGGAGAGAGGGAGAGGGCGGTTACGCTGCTTTGACCGGCCTTTGTGTAAAAGCACCAGGTGAGACTCTGCACGGCTCTGAGAGACCCAGGTAAGGAGGCCGGACTGTAGAGCTCCAGGGATATGGTTACCATGGACACACACACTCACTTGGGGCTGGCTGTAGAGCTCCAAGGATATAGTTACCATGGACACACACTCACTTGTGGCTGGCTGTAGTGCTCCAGGGACATGGTTACCATGGACACACACACTCACTTGTGGCTGGCTGTAGAGCTCCAGGGACATGGTTACCATGGACACACACACTCACTTGGGGCTGGCTGTAGAGCTCCAAGGATATAGTTACCATGGACACACACTCACTTGTGGCTGGCTGTAGTGCTCCAGGGACATGGTTACCATGGACACACACACTCACTTGTGGCTGGCTGTAGAGCTCCAGGGACATGGTTACCATGGACACACACACTCACTTGTGGCTGGCTGTAGAGCTCCAGGGACATGGTTACCAAGGACACACACACTCACTTGTGGCTGGCTGTAGTGCACCAGGGATACGGTTACCATGAACACACACTCACTTGTGGCTGGCTGTAGTGCTCCAGTGACATGGTGACCACGGACGCACACACTCACTTGTGGCTGGCTGTAGAGCTCCAGGGACATGGTTACCAAGGACACACACACTCACTTGTGGCTGGCTGTAGTGCACCAGGGATATGGTTACCATGGACACACACTCACTTGTGGCTGGCTGTAGAGCTCCAGGGACATGGTTACCAAGGACACACACACTCACTTGTGGCTGGCTGTAGAGCTCCAGGGACATGGTTACCAAGGACACACAAACTCACTTGTGGCTGGCTGTAGTGCACCAGGGATATGGTTACCATGAACACACACTCACTTGTGGCTGGCGGTAGTGCTCCAGTGACATGGTGACCACGGACGCACACACTCACTTGTGGCTGGCTGTAGTCCTCCAGGGACATGGTTACCATGGAGGCACACTCACTTGTGGCTGGCTGTAGTGCTCCAGGGACATGGTGACCACGTTGACACAGATGATGAAGGTGATGAAGAGGTCCAGGTAGTGGCTGGTGCAGAGAGTGTGGACCATCAGACGCACGTGACTGTAGCCGGAGTAATACGGCAGTTTCTGAGCCTCTGAGAGAGGGAGAGGGGGAGAGAGGAGAGGAGGAGGAGAGGCGAGGAGAGGGGGAGACGAGGGGAGAGGGGGGAGAGGGGGAGAGAGGAGGGGAGGAGAAGAGGGGTGGGGAGAGGAGAGGGGAGGAGGGGTGAGATAATGGGAAATGAGAGGAGAAGAGGGGAGAAGAGGAGAGAGGGGGAGAGGAGGGGAGGAGAGGAGAAGTTAGGGGGAGAGCGGGGACAGGAGAGGATAAGAGAGCAGGCAAGGAGAGAGTACAGGAAAGGAGAGGAAATAAAATGGATGCAGAGCAAAGGAGAGAAGGACACAGAGGGAGGGAGAGAAGGAGAGAAAAGTGAGTAGAATGGGATGGAAAGAGGGAGAAGAATATGAAGTGAGAAGGAAGAATAGAGGAGTGGAGAGATGCAGAGATACAGGGGGAGGAGAGAGAAGTGGATAAGGACAGGTGAGAAAGGACATGAAAGATAGAAATTGCTCTTGGAAATTTATGTCTTTTTTCCTGAGGCTGCAAGTACAATCCAAGGTAATTTCCAAAAAGTAATTACCTTAATCTCATATTAATAACCTGCAACAAAAGACTGTCATAGGTTTAAATCACAGCCAACTAAAATACTGACTACAGCCAATACTGAACATAGCTACTTTCAATGATTTTACAAGAGGTGGAAAGTCCAAGGGTCAAAAAGTAAAAGTTCTGGTGTGAGTTTCTTCCAGGTAATTCCACCAATTAGTTCTACCTCCTGACTGAACGATTGTGCTAATTAGCAAATCCAGATGATTGAAACAAAATACTAGTGAGGACTTTTACTTTCTGCATGTATATTTTCTACCAGTTTGTAGCGGGGGCATCTCAGGGCATTCATAGTGTCAGCTCCAACAACAGCAGCCTCATTGAAAGCCCAGGTAAGGAGAGTTTGAAGGTATGAATATAAACTTTGGGGCACACATGGGGTGTGTCACAATACCCCAAAATTGTATCCTCCGACAAGTGGAGGAAAGTAGGATGCATTTTCGGAATATTGGGACGCACTCATGATGTGCTGATGTATGTAGACTGGGCTGCCAGACATTGATGAGGCTACGAGATTATCTCACGGAGCGTTCCCCTCTTATGCACAATGTGAGGTATGCTGACACCATATTTCTATATTTCTGTTTATACCCTGCTGAAAAAAACAGCTCATGCTAGGTTTTGAAACAGCTGATAACTGGTTGACCAGTTCAAACCAGTTCCATACTCAACATGGTTTGACCAGCTCAAGCTAAATTTTGGCAGCTGGTAATTTTAAGATGGATTTTAGGGTCCAGAGACAGCTCTAATCTCCCTCTATCTTACTCCTTCTCTTCTTCTCCATCCTCCTCAGCCTCTTCTCCTCCCTCCGCTTGGCCTCCTCCACCTCCTGGTGCTGCCGGCACTTGTGGAAGTTCTCCACCACCACGCCCACGAACATGTTGAGCACGAAGAAGCTGACGATGAGCAGGAAGGAGATGAAGTACAGCAGCATCCAGGGGTTGTTGTTAATGGAGGGCTGGGGGAGAGAAGGAGAAGAAAGAACGGCCGATGAGAGAAGAGGAGAGCCAGCGGGCTGGCAGTGGATGGCAGAGGGAGGAAGAAACAGGTGAGCCGTGTAGGAGGGATGTGACAGGGGCTTTGACAAAATCTGCTTTTTTCTGGAAAAGTCTGAAATTTGAGATCTAAAAAAAAACGTTGGACGCTTACGCTCTCAGCAACAAGCCCACTGCTAACTTCTCGAAGACCATAATTATTAAAAACACTGGCAAAGAAAGACATCTCAGAAAAAGTGCTGCGCCGATAATTTCCAAGGGGAATGGCTTTTTAATAACCTGTGCCGTGCACTGCGGCCAGATTAATTCCGACGAGGCCGAGTCGAATTTCACACACCATTTAATCCTCCATTGGATTCTGACTCAGGACAGTTTGTTGTTGTTCTCGGTGGTGAAGTCATGGCTCATAATGAGATATGTGCTCTCGGTCCTCCCTTCCCCCCGGACACGGAGGGGCTGGCAGCAGCGCTCTGAGATCCTTTGGCGGACTCCGGTGGGTTTGCGGAGCTGTCTATTTAAATCCGCCGAGCTGTCAGCCCTGTCCGGGCCTGCCCACGGCAGCACCTGCACGGGCGCACTCATTCTCCCCGTTCAATCAAGCTCTTCAGTCAGCCAGCCAAGCCCAACTTCCAATGGATAAATCAAATGGAAAAGCAAATTAACTGGAATTATCAACGCTTCTCTGGGTGTCAGAGCGCTGCGGTACTTTTACCGTAATGGGTTGTGTTCGCCGCATTGCTGGGGTGTGAACCAAAAGTCTTTTTGGGGATAACTTTTATATATGTATATCCCATCCAACCATTCATTATCCTAACCCGCTTATCCTGAACAGGGTCGCAGGGGGGCTGGAGCCTATCCCAGCATACATTGGGCGAAAGGCAGGAATACACCCTGGACAGGTTGCCAGTCCATTGCAGGGCACACACACCATTCACTCACACACTCATACCCACGGGAAATTTAGACTCTCCAATCAGCCTAACCAGCATGTCTTTGGACTGTGGCAGGAAACCGGAGTACCCGGAGGAAACCCACGCAAACAGGGGGAGAACATGCAAACTCCACACAGAGAGGCCCCGGCCGACCGAGATTCGAACCCAGGACCTCCTTGCTGTGAGGCGGCAGTGCTACCCACTGCACCATCCCCGCCGCCCACATTCTGCAATCTAGAATTCCGAACAGCATTCTCCGCAACTTGATAAGACTGGGACACTCATCCTTCAAAGCAGGCTTGCCAGCCGCCTCCTTTACCCCCCTGCAGTCCACCTGGGTCACAGCCAGTGGACTGCCCATCTCGCACAGCAATCCCCCGATCCACCACAGGAGGCGCTAATGGGCAGCAAAGCTGTAAATACCCCGCCAACTAAAACCCTCTATCCCTCAGACGACAGTGGTTTGCTGCACTCCAGCTCCAGTTGTCAGTGGCATTGCCTGGTTATAACAGTGGGCTGTGAAGAAGCATCGCTGCAGAATATGTGCTTTACCCATGAGCCCCACCATTTTGTGCTTGTGAATGCTGAAGCAGACAAGTTTGGAGCAGCAGCTACAAAGTGGTGAATGTTTAATGCCTGTCAGCAAGCTAATGTACAGTGAGTCATTCACACGTTATTCTTCAAATCCAACATTAAGTTCCGCCACAGCGTTACAAGAATAGCTAAAACCATATTTTGCCAAAAGCTATAACGGAACTGACCCAGTGAAGGAATATTTATATGATTGTCTAGACTACTGCTGGCACAGGCAGTTCAGAGGCACACAGGAAAATGCAGACGAGATACTGTTTACCTGCTGGTCAATGCCGACTGCATCTAGGCCGTGGTACATGATGTCGACCCAGCCATCTTTGGAAGCCAGCACAAAGAGGGACATCAGTGCCTGCAGCGGAAATCAGACACACAAACACAAAGCCAGGGCGGTAACTTTTCTGCATTATTAATATTCCTGAGAATGTCTTCAAAGAAGTAGCTGTTAGCATACCTGTCCCAGGTTGTCGAAGTTGTACTTGTGGTGGACCCACTTGTAATTGGCTGAGAAACAGTCGGACTTGTTGGTGATGTTCTTCACATCTGGCCCCGCGCAGTAGAAGAACTTGCCTTTGAATAGCTGTGGACCGGGATAGAATGATCTCATTAGTCATGTTGGTTTTTAGTGCTTTTGCAGTTGGTACACGTTCAAATGGAAAGCAGAATTGTGACTACACGCAGACTGGAAAAGAATAAGCCAGAAAGTTTTTTTTTTTCTGCTCAAGTAGCATATATATATATATTTTTCTTTTTTCAATTCCAATTGAAGTGCCAAATAATTCTCAAGAGCACCAAAAAAGAGAACAGCGTTCAAAAATACAAAGACAAAATCCAGACAGACAGAAGCTTAGAAAATCCAAGTATTGTGCTGTAAATAGGCAACTCTACCTGGACCCCTAGAATGCCAAAAATGATGAAGAAAGCGCAGCAGATCAGAACAATGTTGCCAATGGGCTTGAGGGATGTGATAAGGGTCTCCACCACCAACTTTAACCCCGGCGCTCGGCTGATGACCCTAAGAGAGACAAAAGCATGAGAGGTTTATGGGGCGAACAAACTTCTGCACAATTTGGCTGGGATTCAATCAATTTGTCACTTAAGTTTGGCTAAACAATTAAAAAGCAAACTTTTTTTTCCTTCACAGCTTGGCATGTTCAGAAATCATTAAAACTGACTCGTCAAAATGAGTTAGCGAAGAAAAACTATGTTTGTGTTTACTCGTTAAAGTTAAAGTTCACTCCTTAGTTTCAACATGTTTCTGCAGTGTTCCTGCATTTATCTCTCACCAATTAAAATACATCTAAAGCCACTGTGACAAATAGCGGCTGCTAGAACTGCCCGTAAAATGCCTGAATTAGTGAACCGCGGGTGTGATTCTGAACCTCAGGGGCCGCAGGGTCCGGAGAAGCCTCAGCACTCGCAACACGCCGAGGATTTTGGCCCCGCCCGCCATGGACACCACAATATCAATCAGCGACACAAAGACCAGGAAACCATCCAGAATGTTCCAACTGCTGCGCAAATAGGCCTTATCTCCCAGGTACAGGCCCATGGACACCACCTGAGAGAGAGAGGGAGAGAGGGGGAGAGAGAGAGAGGGAGAGAGAGGGAGAGAGAGATGAGAGATAGAAAGAGGTAGGGAGAGAGAGAAAGAGAGGGAGAGAGAGAGGGAGGGAGGGAGAGAGAGATGGAGAAAGAGAGAAAGAGAGGGAGAGAGAGGTAGGGAGAGAGAGCATGAGAGAGAGGGAGGGAGAGAGAGGGAAAGAGGGAGAGAGAGAGGTAGGGAGAGAGACAGCGTGAGAGAGAGGGAGAAAGAGAAGGTGAGAGGGACAGAGAGAGAGGGAGTGAAAGAGAAGGAGAGAGAGCGGGAGAGAGAGGTAGGGTGAGTGTGTGAAAGAGAGAAAGAGAGGGAGGGAGAGAGAGCGGTAGGGAGAGAAAGCGTGAGAGAGAGAGAAGGTGAGAGGGAGAGAGGGAGAGAGAGAGAGAGATTATAGGTGTAATCTGGCCGTCATTTACTGCCCCACTGCACCTTTCACAACAGCTTGTGATTCCAGTGACGGGAAGGGGGTGCATTTGTGAGGGAAACATACAAACCTGCTATCAAAGACACGCATTCACAGAGACAAGTGCGAGGCAGAACAATCTCTCAGCACCTGTGTTTCCACTGACACCTCCGCCGCAGACATGCCGACAGACGCTGACGCAAAGCGCCAGGCGCCACTGTGACTGTGACTCTGAATGAAACAGAGCAGGGAGCATCGACCGTGCCGCCACACCCAACCTGGAGACCACGCTAACTCGCAGAACAACCGTGCGCTTGAGAGAGGTGGAGTGCTCTAATAATTATATAAATAATAATAAAAAGTGTGTTATAACCTCGTTACTTAGCTGACACTTTTATCCAAAGTGACTAACTATTGATTAGTGTAAGCAGTCCCCAATGCCCCCTGGAGCAATGCAGCGTTTAGGGGCCTTGATCAAGGGTCCAACAGTTTATCGTGGCTACACCGGAGATCGACCCACCAACCTTCCGGGTCCCAGTCATGTACCTTAGCCACTATGCTGCAGGCCATTGAAAGAGATACACCAGGAGCCATAGAGTGAGATGCCCCTCTCATGTCAGTCCAGTAAGTCATTGAAATTAAAATATAAACTGCGTTAGTCTAGATACAGAGAACTGGTCTGTATTAACAGTTGTTTTTTCTTTATGAACATCACAAGGTAATGTCACAGAAGTCCACTAAGACATAATGGCATTTAGCAGACACTTCACTTACACAGAGCGAGAACTTACATTACTTATATACCAGGAGAATCAGGAGAACATCCAGCACTGTCAGTGACATGGAGATACAGTAGATGCAGGGGGTAGATTCATACTGCAGCTGGGCTGTCCCACACAGTCAGTTCTTAGCCTATAGCAAATCTGTCTCCATTTTCGCACTACTGTACATTAATAATGGAGTCCATTACATAATTAATGAACTGGTTGGGCCAAAATCTTGCAGTACAGAATGCGATGATTGAGCACGCCCGAAAGAGGAAACATTGTCTAATTAATTTCATTGCTTAATCGCTTGTCGTGAGAGGGATTACGCGCACTGTAAATGTCCAGAAAATTCAATATGCCACTTCAGAGATACAGGGAGTGAAAGAGAGAGTATTATCACTGCGCCAGATCTAAAAAAAATAAACACTACTTGGTTTGATTAGCTCTGCCGTAGGGAAGAATGATTAATTACTATGATACACTCATCTTATTTTTGTTTTGTTGTGTTACATGCACAAATCCTGGGACTGATGTTATGTTATCACTTGCTATGGGCTATGAGCCCAAACGTACGTGTCACTGGAAGAACCCAGGCCCAGGTTAGCCTTTACCTTTAAAGTCATCTCTGCAACAAAGATGGTGGTGAAGATGTAGTTGGAGATGGTGAGGAGGAGTCTTTCCTGCAGAGAGAGGAAGGGCATAGAGGTTGGCCTTGGCAGAGCTTGAATGGCTGATTCATGTTGAAAGGTGAGTGTTACTATTGGTTACACTCCACTCAACCGCCTGTTAACTTCCCAGGCTTACAAATCTGCACTGACTCAATGTTGACCACACCTCCCCACGCCCACGAGACTTACAAATACATTACATTACACATACATTAGATGATACAAAGCTGCATTGACTCATGTTGACCCCCCAAACCTTACAAAGCCGCTTTGACTCATGTTGACCCCCCAAACCTTTCAGAGCTGCTCTGACTCATGTTGACCCCCCGCCTAACAGATCTGCTCTGACCCCAGGCTTACCACGCCGCCCTGGTGGATCTTGGGTCTCTCCAGGGCCACGGTGATGCAGTTGAGGAAGATGAAGACCAGCACCACGTAATCAAACAGCTTGTGTGCGATGATGTTCTGGCAGAGCTGCCTGAACCTGCAGAGAACGACAACGTGTGAAACCCGCAGTGTAACCAAACGAATCGCCCACGCTCTCCCATCGACGCTTCTCAAATCTCTCGCCGTCTCAAGCTGTCTCATGTATCACATTAAATCCTAGGTGAAAGAAAAGAGCCCTAATGAGATATGCTGATGGATAATGTATCGAAAACTAATCTAGCCTTGAGAAGTGTTTGTAGGTCTGCAGCAGATGCCAGCGCTAACGCTGGGAGCCACGTCGGCGAGCCGCACACAGACGCCCGTTAGCACTATGACGTGGGAATATCTTTGGCCTATTTTTACACCGGCAGGAGTCCCCGATCTGTGGATAAACAGGAAGAGAGAATCGCGCCCGTTGTCTGAAGAAAGGGGTCGATACTCTCATTAAGCTACTTTCCGAAACGGACTTGGCGAGCCGTCGCCGGTATCGATCGGCTCAGAGGCAGAATTTCTTCCGCTGGGCGCCCGGATCTCACACGCGGGCCCGCACTCCCCTCCACCGCCGCAGATTGACAGACGAGAGGAGCTTAAGCCCTGCAATGCAACGTCCCAGAGACCATTTTGGAATGCAGATGCGGATCCATGCAACACACCCCCTCGGTCCAGGGTCGAAGATACAGCAGACCGTGTTTATGTTTCACGCCTGTTTGTATAATGAGTGGTGGATCACCCTGCTTATAATGCAGGCCTTTGTGGAGTATCGGAGGAAATTTAAACATTTGAAGGGCACTTCTTTCAGAGGAACGATATGAAAGCGATCTATATTAAAGTGGTCTGTTATCCACAGCAGCTGTCATTATTCAGAAATATCAGACCAATGCCTGAAGAATGTTGGAAGTGACCAATCAGAATCAAGCTATCACGTCGAGTACATAGTCAAGTCATTGTGAAATTGTTAAAGGCTGGTAGAAAGCTGGTAAAGGCTATCCATATGTAAATCTAATACTGTATGTCCATACAGTATACAGCATACAGACAAGACTTGGTATATGATGCGTACATATATTTGGGCAGCCTGCAGGTTAGCAGCTAAGGTACTGGGACTGGGACCCAGAAGGTTGGTGGTTCAAGTCCCGGTGTAGCCACGATAAGATCTGCACAGATCTTGGACCCTTGAGCATGGCCATTAACCCAACATTGGTCTAGGGGAGATTGTCCGATCAACCGTAAGTCGCTGTGGATAAACGTGTGAGCTAAATGAGGGTACTGTACTGTAATACTGGATTTTTGTACGGCTCTGTGCGGGTGGAAAGGGCGGGGCTCACTTGTTCTGTGGGGAGAAGAGATAGACGGACCAGTCCTCCCGCAACTCACAGCACTCGGGTCGGTACACCTCGATCATCTTCTGGATCCGAAAACACAGACTCTGCAGGGACAGGCGCACGGAAACCGGTACCGCTGGCCATTAGAACCGGGCCTCGCACATGTCAGCAGTCCTATCTGTTCAGGCTGTTACCCACTCGTGTTAATATCGCTACAGAATTTTTTGAGGCGCGAGTCTCCCTCTG
Organism: Conger conger; assembly: GCF_963514075.1. Lineage (NCBI taxonomy): Eukaryota > Metazoa > Chordata > Actinopteri > Anguilliformes > Congridae > Conger > Conger conger. Next base: position 74,762,691 of record NC_083761.1, read on the forward strand.
GTAATAGCTCTTGGCAGAGGGAAAATGACAAAGCTGCCAATTAATTCACTAAACAATAAAAGTCCCAGAGAAACGACAATTATAGAGCTTTCGGTAAATTCCATACCATTTCCATCTATCGTCACCCCTCATAAATGTCTGAATAAACACAAGCAAACTGCTAGAGAAAAAGTTTTATCCAAATATAAATTGATTTTATCGGAAAGATGTATACGCACTGAAGCCAAAACTAAATATACTACAGAAATGCACTCAGTTTCAGAAGCAACTTTCACACATACATGTTTACAATCAGCCAGATTGAACGGGTGCTACACGAGTTGCGTTCACATGGAATACGTTTAAACCGCGGGAATATCAGAGAAACGGACAAACTGATGTGCCGTGCTTTAAGTTAAGATGGAGGCTGATGGAGGTTGTGTTCGTACAGCACCGGACTCACGTAGTCCATCTCCTCCTCCAGTCGAGCCCTCTCCTTGGTGTTGAGCTGGGGGAACACCTCAGCCAGGAGCGGAGGCTGGGGGGTGTGAGTCCTGCCGTTGCAGTCGTGGTGCTCCCCGCTGGCTCCCCCGGACACGCTCTTCTTGCGGGGGAGCGGGGGCAGGTTTGGGGGGCCGGAGGCCGGCAGGGGTTCGGGGAGCTCCAGGGAGAGGGCTCTCCGGGCACGGCTGGGGGGCAGGCGGCGGGACAGGAAGGGCGGGGGGGAGAGGAGGGACTCCTGCTCGGCTGCGTTGTAGTGGGGGTGCCGCGCCCGCAGGCTGCCCCCCGCCACCCCCACGCCCAGGCCTCGGGACGTCCTGCGCTGGCTGTTCCAGCTGGACCTCCGGTTCCAGCCCGACTGAGCGGGAGGGCGCCCCCAATTGTGGTAGCTGGAACGCTACCAAGAAAGAGGAACGAAGTAAGGAGCTGGTAAACTCTTGACTTGATAAGACCTCATGTCATTTACATGATGTATTAATGGAACCCACTATTTTACTCTTGTAACTGTCTGCCATGTAACTTGGTACTGTAGTCAGTCCTAATTCGTTACTGACTTGGCCTATTTGCCATGTCAGTAATGGAAATAAAGTTCAGGGCTTTACATATGTTTCCTTAAATGTGTGTAATGTAATGTAATTCCTAAATTATCATGCTATTACAACAGTGCCCCTAGTATTCATATGGATGTCATTGGACAACTCAAACACTTTTCCATACTCTTATCAGGGCTATAGTCGTCTGCACATATCTTTATTTACGGGAGCTTTTACCCACAGGTGCTTTACAAGACCTAATACAAACATAATATAATGCCGGTAGTTTTCATTACCCACAATTCACTTCTAGCACACTCAGAGTATTGCAAGCAGTTTAGCCAAATTGCGGTAAATGAGGCGGAAAGACCGAACAGCAAGTGGTGACAAAAATATTAAAGTGAGTCGAGGCTGGCTCTAAGCGACACAGCCCCCGCATGCAGCAAGGCCTCCTCTCCTCTCCTCTACTCTCCCTCCTCCTCCTCTCCCTCCTCCTCTCCTCTCCTCTCCCTCCTCCTCGCAAGGCCCACAGCCCATTACCCACTGCTCTGTCCTAGCATCTCCCCGTAAACACATCATGGGAAACAAAATGGGGCTTGAGTGCATTGACTTTCATGCCTTAGAGCAGTGTTTCTTACAGTTGGGGCCAGGACCCAAAATGGCGTGTCCCGGAATGAGCCCGCAGTCCCCTTGGCTGTGCTAGTACTGTCCATGTAGGTGTATTTGACTGGTCTCTACATTTCTAATTTGGGCCCTGATTTGAATAACTATCTCTAATCTGGGTCCTGCTAAGAAGCAGTGCACCCGGTCTCTCGGGGGAAACATGGGACCCACCAGAGGCCGCTGCTCCAGGTTGGCCTGGCCCAGAGACATCACGCTGCTTTTTCGGGTCCCCCGAGCCAAGCCCAGCCTGTCCCCATGGTAGCCCCCGGTGCCAGGGGGAGGCGGCCCAAGCTCCAGGTGCCCGTTGGGGGTGAGGGTGGAGATTTTCGGATCTGAGGGGTGAAGGGGGCGAGAGAGCAGTTAGTCCCGGATGATGCCCTCGCCCTGGGGTTCAGCACTGTGTCTGTTGGATGCGAGCCCTCTGACAAGGTGATGGGGGTTGGCAGTCATCCAGAAAGCTTCTGCTTTCCGCAGCGGAGCGAAAGCATGAAAGCCTGGATGTGCCGCTCTGAATATTTCAGGCGATTCCTCTCCGCGGGTTCAGCAGACGTACTGTACCGTCCTCACATGCTAGCTTTGGTTATTTTCTGTTTGTCTTGAGGATGCGGGAGGCTAACGCTCCAGTGCCTGAGCCTCATTCATCAGGGAAAAGAAGCAGAGGCACTTTTAGCAAGGTAGGGATTGTACTCATATACAAGGTAGGGATTGTACTCATATACAAGGTAGGGATTGTACTTATATATACTCACATGTACTCATACATGCAAGATACAAGAGAGGTAATGCTAAAAAATAAAACCACAAAACTAAAAAAAAATTAAGTCAACCGTTGTGCAGCCAGATATATTAGCTGTTGGCAGCATTTTGACGACTGGAGAGTATAACTGCACTGACTAGCAGGCTAGGCTAATGACATAATCTAAAGTACACTAACAAAAAGCACTTTGGGTAATATTTAAGCCTGCATCTTCCCAATGTCTCACTTGCTTTAGTGGGAATAATTATCCATGTCACTTAACTCTTCTTTGATTGCTTTTTTTAAATAAGAAAGGCATTAGAAATGCCCACAGACCAAATTGGCCCCACTAAGTGGAAAACATGACCTTGTGTAGCTCAGATAATGAGAGCAGATTTAAGATGAGCAGGGTTATCACTGTGATTTAACGCGATCAGGGTTATCACTGTGATTTAACGCGATCAGGGTTATCACTGTGATTTAACATGAGCAGGGTTATCACTGTGATTTAACATGAGCAGGGTTATCACTGTGATTTAACGCGATCAGGGTTATCACTGTGATTTAACATGAGCGTGGTTATCACTGTGATTTAACACAAGCAGGGTTATCACTGTGATTTAACATGAGCAGGGTTATCACTGTGATTTAACATGAGCAGGGTTATCACTGTGATTTAACACGAGCAGGGTTGTCACTGTGATTTAACACGAGCAGGGTTATCACTGTGATTTAACACAAGCAGGGTTATCACTGTGATTTAACACGAGCAGGGTTATCACTGTGATTTAACACGAGCAGGGTTATCACTGTGATTTAACATGAGCAGGGTTATCGCTGAAAAAATGGGAAAAGGTAGCTGCTACAATCACAGGCCTAATTACATCATGCCGTTGTACAGATCTGACACCGCCGGACACAAATCTATTGATCTATTTCTCAGTCTGTCTTTCTTTTCATTCTCTTCACCTTCCAAAATGTTGCTCCACACCCTCTCTTCATCTCTCTGTCAGTTTCTCTCTGTGTCCCTGTCACTTAAATTGAGGGCATAAGGAGGTCTCTCTCTCTCCATTCCCCACTCTCTCTCTCCATTTCCCTCTCACTCTCTCTCTCTCAAAATTCAAATACATTTTTAGCATGACCCCATATCAGCGTAGTATTGCCAAAGCGATTGTTTATGGAAAACAAAAATAGCAGCAACAATAACTACATGAACAAGTCATGAGGGTGGGGTTGGGGGACTTTAATAACAAATAAAATAATGGTTATAACAGCACTTAAACTGCTTATAATTAAAGACTAGCGTCCCTGTCTCTCTCTCTGCACTCTCTTCCCCCTGCTCTCTCTCTCTCTCTCTCCCGATTCATTTCTCTCTTCCTCCATTGAATCTCTCTCTATTTCTCTTTCTCCTGCTCCCCTCTCTCTTTCATTCTTTCAGTGCTGTACTGTACCTGAGAGCTGGAGGGAGTCTTTCCGCTTCTCACTCTCGTCAGAGTTTGACGAGGACATGTCATCCCTAGAGTACGAGCGGTTGGCATCCCCCTACAACAGAGACCGAAGAGGATGGAGGGAAGGGGGAAGGCAGACACGAAAAGAGTGAAGTTTTCAGCACAGAATGTCCCTGCGCTGGAAAAATGATTTTATTTTAACCAGTTTCTTTATCCATTTCTTTATCCATCAAATGAAACATTTGTCAAATACTATTGTCAGGACACATGGTCTTTCTGAAACTTTAGAGACATCTAACCGTAGCTTCAGGCCGTCCAGTTGTAATTTTTGTGACTATGTTTTGTTTTATGTTTTGTCAGACGTTCGTCCCTTTCTGACTTGCTTGTGCCAGTGGAAACTTAGTAAACTGCCTAGTTCAAATTCCATTTCTCAAAAAAGGACGTGTCAGCTGGCTGGAATGTTCTCTTTCTCAGACATTAACATCCGGAACAAGCACAGATGATATATTTACGTGTTAAACAGATTCCCCTAATTGAATGCTACCACTATCCTTTCAAGGAATAAGACTGCACGATGAATATTATAGATGAACAAGGCTCTGCTCAAACCATGGTGTTTGCATGTTTGAGCCTGTCTCTGTGGGCCTCAGAAGTGTTTTTTGCTTTTGCTATGCATTTTTTTTTTTTTGAAGAAGGTTAATTCATTGTCAAGGTTTACTTTACTCAGAACCACTGTATACAACTACTGGTTTCTTCCGTCTAACCAGTGGAAAAGAGATTGGTCATGCAGTTTAGGGACCGTGACTGTAAACAATATACTGCATCATTCAAAAGCAACTCAAACTGTCTGAGTGATGTAATGCACATTACAGCCAATAAGGCGGTTGCCGTGTGACTCACCTCGGCCTGGAAGCCCTCCACCAGAATGGCCACCAGCAGGTTGAACAGCACGTAGTTCCCGAAGGACATGAGGGCCACAAAGTACAGAGCAGCCAGGGGAGAGGTGGAGGCCATGCCGTTATACAGAACCACGTTCCAGTCCTCCTGAGTCAGGATCTACACACACACACACACCGTTATACAGAACCACGTTCCAGTCCTCCTGAGTCAGGATCTACACACACACACACACACACACACACCATTACACAACACCACATTCCAGTCCTCCTGAGTCAGGATCTACACACACACACACACACCGTTATACAGAACCACATTCCAGTCCTCCTGAGTCAGGATCTACACACATACACACACAAACACACCATTATACAACACCACGTTCCAGTCCTCCTGAGTCAGGATCTACACACACACACACACACACACACCATTACACAACACCACGTTCCAGTCCTCCTGAGTCAGGATCTACACACACACACACACACACACACACACCATTATACAACACCATGTTCCAGTCCTCCTGAGTCAGGATCTACATACACACACACACACACACACACCGTTATACAACACTATGTTCCAGTCCTCCTGAGTCAGTATCTACACACACACACACACACACCATTACACAATACCACGTTCCAGTCCTCCTGAGTCAGGATTTACACACATACACACACACACACACACACACACACACACACCATTATACAACACCATGTTCCAGTCCTCCTGAGTCAGGATCTACATACACACACACACACACACCATTACACAATACCACGGTCCAGTCCTCCTGAGTCAGGATTTATACACATACACACATACACACAGACACACACACACACACACATACACACCTGTGCCCAGATCTAAAAGTGTGCACAAATACTCCCACAAACTTCCATAAACACATACGCACTGTACATACTGTGTAAAGGTACCACACAGGCATATCTGAGTGAGGCCCTGTTCAGTGTCCCCCGTACACGAGGAGACGGCGCTGTACCTGGAAAACGGTGACCATGGCCCACAGCAGAGAGTCAAAGTTCTTCCTGTCGGGGACGGTGTCCCCCGTGTCTGTCTTCAAGCTGAACTTGCACCCAAAGATGTGCATTCCCAGGATGCTGCAGGGCAGAGGGAGGAGGAGGAACACAAAGCAGGATTACTGAGGGAGCTGGATAACTGTGTTGAGTAAAACCCGGGATCGGGAACACAAACCAGGATTACTGAGGGAGCTGGATAAATGTGTTGAGTAAAACCCGGAACAGCACTTTTGGGGCTTTACACAGTGCACTTATCCAGGTACCTCAGTTACCCTGCTTTGTGCTGTGTGTCCTGAAATCTTAACGTACAGTACCAAGATAAAAGGGAAAAAATTGAATGGAACATACCAAGATAATTTTTCCCATTAACTGCACAGCGAGGCTGGCTAGTTTCTAACAATACACTCATCCCAAGTGGATTCCAACTATAACACTTTTACCCAGTGTAACTGTAAGTACTTTTCATTATCATTGTACGACATCAGTGTGAACTGGGCGGCCATGTACATTAATATGAAATAATGAGTAAGAACGGAAAGGACTGCAACGTACGCTGCTTTTCTCGAGCCACTCAAGGACTCAAGAGCTATAATTTTGCAGCATGTAAGTGCTAAGTGTTTATGTGAGAAATGTTGTCTTAATTGGCTGAGAAACCCGCTGCATGCTGTGTTCCTAATTCATGTTCCTGCGCTATCTTCCCGAGTGGAGAAATTACACAGAGAGGCAGAGGAACAGGCTCATTTTTTTTCTCCTTTCTTCATTTATGTACTTTTTTCTCATCTTACACCGTGTATCTCATCTTCCTCGCCAGCTACATCCAGCACAGAGGCATACACAGACCGCAGATATGGATTTAGTGTTTCTGACAGCGGAGAATTGTTCAGAACGAGCTCCATTTTGACTGACCACAGGGCCGTACGTTAGAAAGGGGGCATGTCGAAAAAGCCTTTCACGGATGGGGAAGCACGGATCTGCTCGCTTAAATCCTTTTCTTATGTTTTCTCAGGGCTGCCTCACACCCACCGCTGCGCATAAACAAACAAAAGAAAGATAAAAAAAAATAATCTTTAACCGAACGAATCACGGAGCGGAGTCTAATCTCACACCACGGTAACGGTGGGCAGGGACTGAGTTTGGTGTGGGAAATGATGATGATGACGACGATTAAGGTGTTTTCTGGTGCAGTGGGATCCTCCATTTTTAGTCATTTAATTGAATTTGTTTATTTAAAAGGGACAAATGCATACAACATTGCTTCATATAAAAAATACAAAGAAGATGCCATGCATACAGGTTTCTAGCCATGGCTAATTTGCAACCCTTGTCCTGGGCCAGGCTTTTTAAAGGTAAAACAATGTTGTGTGGAGCCGTGGCCCTGGAGCTGAGAACTGAGCCATGGGGAACGCCAGGGACCACCGCACCGCTCTCTATCAATCTCACCCTGCACCTTATTGACCTGCCACTACCTCGCAAATCTGCCTCGTAACCAGGAGTGGCCCCTTGGCCCTGAATAACAGCGGCGGAGGGAGGGCAGAGGCAGGTCTCCAGGGAGGTCGCTGCGGGGTAATTTGGTACAGCGCCTGCCCCCGCCCCTCCGGGAGACGGACCTGAAGATGAAGATGAAGAGCATGAGCAGCATGCAGAAGGTGGCCACGTTGTCCATGGTCTTCATCAGCACCACCAGCTGCCGCCGCAGAGCCGGCATGAAGCGCACCAGCTTCAGCACCCGCAGCAACCGGAACGTTCTGAGCACCGACAGCCCACCGTCAGACTGCCCGATGATCTCACACACACTGCGGAGCGGAGAGAGAGGGAGGGTGGGGGGAGAGAGAGAGAGAGAGGGAGGGTGGGGGGGAGAGAGAGGGGGAAAGAGAGAGGGAGGGTGGGGGGGAGAGAGAGAGGGGGAAAGAGAGAGGGGGGCAGGGAGAGAGAGGGGGAAAGAGAGAGGGGGACAGGGAGAGAGGGAGGGTAGGGGGAGGGAGGGGGGAAAGAGAGAGAGAGAGGGAGGGTGGGAGGAGAGAGAGAGAGGGAGGGAGAGGGGGAGGGTGGGGGGAGAGAGAGAGAGAGGGAGGGTGGGGGGAGAGAGAGGGGGAAAGAGAGAGGGTGGGGGGAGAAGAAGAGAGGGAGAGGAGGAGATAGAGAGAAATAGAAGCAGGAGTGAGAGAGTGAATGAGAGAAATATAGGACAGAGTGGTCCAGAGAGAGACAATGAAAGAGAGGGGGAGGAGGAGAAAGATGAATAAAGATTAAATGGAGTGAAAGAGAGGGGGAAGGAACAAGGCAAAGAGAAGGGTTAGGCGAGGTGTGGATCAGGGAGGAGGAAAAGAAGAAGGCAGTCAGAGAGAGATGAAGACATAATGAAGCGTGTATGATGGGAGGTGAGAGGAGGGACAGTGATAGGGAGAGAGAGAGAGGAGGAGGAGGTAGAGAAATAAGAGAGCCAGAGAGAAAGGCAAAGGATAAGAGTGACAGAGAAACGGGTGGAGTGAAAGAAAATGAGAGAGATAGAGGAGGAGTGACGGCGAGAGAGCAATATTTAAAAGAAAACGAGGAGGAGTGATGGAGATAAAGAGGTCCGTCTCTCACCTGATGATGACGATGATGCCGTCGAAGATGTTGTAGGGGTTGCGCAGGTAGGAGAAGCAGCCCAAGGCGGTGAGCTTCAGGATCATCTCCAGAGCGAACATGCTGGTGAACACGATGTTGCAGATCTCCAGCACGTTGGTCAGCTCGTCTGGCTGAACACAGAGACACACACACTGACCCGTTACCTCAACACTGCCACATATACACACACACACACACACGCACACACACTGAGCACGACTCAACACTGCCATACACACACACACACACACACACACACGCACACACACTGAGCATGACTCAACACTGCCATACACACACACACACACACACACACACACACACAGTGCATAACTCAACACTGCCATACACACACACACACACACACACACACACACACACACACTGTGCATAACTCAACACACTTTTAATCACCATAATAGCATGGGTCAAGGGGACCAATTTCCCTTGGGAATTTTGTATTTATTTTTTCGTAAAGAAATGTCTTTTTATTCAACTAAAATTTTCAAACAGACTATATTACATTTATTTTCTCCCTTAAAGGAACAATTAAAAGACAACCCGAATCAAAGACAACAAGAATCAAAAACAACCGTAACCGTAACAAAAGTTGGATAGCAGCGGCTGCCTTGGGCTGATTCTGATTCTGATAGAGCTCATGTCACCAGGTGACATCATGTGATATGCCACAGTTAGCCTAGCATCCTAAATAAGCACATTTTATGTCACCCTTTCTAACACTTATCCTTTCTTGCTTATGTCACATTTTGTATCGCATAAGGTGTTACGAAGTATGACATTTGCCTATAAATGGCAATGTCAAATACTGTACCTGTGGTCACACACCAGGACTGGGTAACTCAACACTGCCATGCCCACGCAGAGGGAGGGATAGGCACAGGGCATTCACCCTCAGCAGGTGCAGCGCAAAACATACTG